>NC_080478.1:2968120-2973120 GCF_030265055.1 Doryrhamphus excisus
AAGATCCTATTTGAAGGTGACGCAGGCCAAACTAGACTACAGCAAAAAGTGTCAAACAGCGCCCTCTGCTGTCAGGCAAGAGCAGAAACCATAAAAAGCTTACAGCACCTGGTATTCACAGGCGGTCTCCCATCCAAGTACTAACCAGGCCCGCCCCTGCTTAGCTTCCGAGATCGGGCGTTTTCAGGATAGTATGGCCGTAAGCTGCCAGGACAACTGAAAAGATCCTATTTGAAGAAGACGCAGGCCAAACTAGACTCCAGCAAAAAGTGTCAAACAGCGCCCTCTGCTGTCAGGCAAGAGCAGAAACCATAAAAAGCTTACAGCACCTGGTAATCCCAGGCGGTCTCCCATCCAAGTACTAACCAGGACCGCCCCTGATTAGCTTCCGAGATCGGACGAGATCGGGCGTTTTCAGGGTAGTATGGCCGTAAGCTGCAAGGGCAACTGAAAAGATCCTATTTGAAGGCGACGCAGGCCAAACTAGACTCCAGCAAAAAGTGTCAAACAGCGCCCTCTGCTGTCAGGCAAGAGCAGAAACCATGAAAAGCTTACAGCACCTGGTATTCCCAGGCGGTCTCCCATCCAAGTACTAACCAGGCCCGCCCCTGCTTATCTTCCGAGATCGGACGAGATCGGGCGTTTTCAGGGTAGTATGGCCGTAAGCTGCCAGGACTACTGAAAAGATCTTATTTGAAGGCGACCCAGGCCAAACTAGATCCAGCAAAAAGTGTCAAACAGCGCCCTCTGCTGTCAGGCTAGAGCAGAAACCATAAAAAGCTTACAGCACCTGGTATTCCCAGGCGGTCTCCCATCCAAGTACTAACCAGGCCCGCCCCTGCTTAGCTTCCGAGATCGGACGAGATCGGGCGTTTTCAGGGTAGTATGGCCGTAAGCTGCCAGGTCAACTGAAAAGATCCTATTTGAAGGTGACGCAGGCCAAACTAGACTACAGCAAAAAGTGTCAAACAGCGCCCTCTGCTGTCAGGCAAGAGCAGAAACCATAAAAAGCTTACAGCACCTGGTACTCACAGGCGGTCTCCCATCCAAGTACTAACCAGGCCCGCCCCTGCTTAGCTTCCGAGATCGGGCGTTTTCAGGGTAGTATGGCCGTAAGCTGCCAGGACAACTGAAAAGATCTTATTTGAAGGCGACGCAGGCCAAACTAGATCCAGCAAAAAGTGTCAAACAGCGCCCTCTGCTGTCAGGCTAGAGCAGAAACCATAAAAAGCTTACAGCACCTGGTATTCCCAGGCGGTCTCCCATCCAAGTACTAACCAGGCCCGCCCCCGCTTAGCTTCCGAGATCGGACGAGACCGGGCGTTTTCAGTGTAGTATGGCCGTAAGCTGCCAGGGCAACTGAAAAGATCCTATTTGAAGGCGACGCAGGCCAAACTAGACTCCAGCAAAAAGTGTCAAACAGCGCCCTCTGCTGTTAGGCAAGAGCAGAAACCATAAAAAGCTTACAGCACCTGGTATTCCCAGGCGGTCTCCCATTCAAGTACTAACCAGGCCCGCCCCTGCTTAGCCTCTGAGATCGGACGAGATCGGGCGTTTTCAAGGTAGTATGGCCGTAAGCTGCCAGGTCAACTGAAAAGATCCTATTTGAAGGTGACGGAGGCCAAACTAGACTCCAGCAAAACATGTCAAACAGCGGCCTCTGCTGTCAGGCAAGAGCAGAAACCATAAAAAGCTTACAGCACCTGGTATTCCCAGGCGGTCTCCCATCCAAGTACTAACCAGGCCCGCCCCTGCTTAGCTTCCGAGATCGGACGAGATCGGGCGTTTTCAGGGTAGTATGGCCGTAAGCTGCCAGGTCAACTGAAAAGATCCTATTTGAAGGTGACGCAGGCCAAACTAGACTACAGCAAAAAGTGTCAAACAGCGCCCTCTGCTGTCAGGCAAGAGCAGAAACCATAAAAAGCTTACAGCACCTGGTACTCACAGGCGGTCTCCCATCCAAGTACTAACCAGGCCCGCCCCTGCTTAGCTTCCGAGATCGGGCGTTTTCAGGGTAGTATGGCCGTAAGCTGCCAGGACAACTGAAAAGATCTTATTTGAAGGCGACGCAGGCCAAACTAGATCCAGCAAAAAGTGTCAAACAGCGCCCTCTGCTGTCAGGCTAGAGCAGAAACCATAAAAAGCTTACAGCACCTGGTATTCCCAGGCGGTCTCCCATCCAAGTACTAACCAGGCCCGCCCCTGCTTAGCTTCCGAGATCGGACGAGACCGGGCGTTTTCAGTGTAGTATGGCCGTAAGCTGCCAGGGCAACTGAAAAGATCCTATTTGAAGGCGACGCAGGCCAAACTAGACTCCAGCAAAAAGTGTCAAACAGCGCCCTCTGCTGTTAGGCAAGAGCAGAAACCATAAAAAGCTTACAGCACCTGGTATTCCCAGGCGGTCTCCCATTCAAGTACTAACCAGGCCCGCCCCTGCTTAGCCTCTGAGATCGGACGAGATCGGGCGTTTTCAAGGTAGTATGGCCGTAAGCTGCCAGGTCAACTGAAAAGATCCTATTTGAAGGTGACGCAGGCCAAACTAGACTCCAGCAAAACATGTCAAACAGCGGCCTCTGCTGTCAGGCAAGAGCAGAAACCATAAAAAGCTTACAGCACCTGGTATTCCCAGGCGGTCTCCCATCCAAGTACTAACCAGGCCCGCCCCTGCTTAGCTTCCGAGATCGGACGAGATCGGGCGTTTTCAGGGTAGTATGGCCGTAAGCTGCCAGGTCAACTGAAAAGATCCTATTTGAAGGTGACGCAGGCCAAACTAGACTACAGCAAAAAGTGTCAAACAGCGCCCTCTGCTGTCAGGCAAGAGCAGAAACCATAAAAAGCTTACAGCACCTGGTACTCACAGGCGGTCTCCCATCCAAGTACTAACCAGGCCCGCCCCTGCTTAGCTTCCGAGATCGGGCGTTTCCAGGGTAGTATGGCCGTAAGCTGCCAGGACAACTGAAAAGATCTTATTTGAAGGCGACGCAGGCCAAACTAGATCCAGCAAAAAGTGTCAAACAGCGCCCTCTGCTGTCAGGCTAGAGCAGAAACCATAAAAAGCTTACAGCACCTGGTATTCCCAGGCGGTCTCCCATCCAAGTACTAACCAGGCCCGCCCCTGCTTAGCTTCCGAGATCGGACGAGACCGGGCGTTTTCAGTGTAGTATGGCCGTAAGCTGCCAGGGCAACTGAAAAGATCCTATTTGAAGGCGACGCAGGCCAAACTAGACTCCAGCAAAAAGTGTCAAACAGCGCCCTCTGCTGTTAGGCAAGAGCAGAAACCATAAAAAGCTTACAGCACCTGGTATTCCCAGGCGGTCTCCCATTCAAGTACTAACCAGGCCCGCCCCTGCTTAGCCTCTGAGATCGGACGAGATCGGGCGTTTTCAAGGTAGTATGGCCGTAAGCTGCCAGGTCAACTGAAAAGATCCTATTTGAAGGTGACGCAGGCCAAACTAGACTCCAGCAAAACATGTCAAACAGCGGCCTCTGCTGTCAGGCAAGAGCAGAAACCATAAAAAGCTTACAGCACCTGGTATTCCCAGGCGGTCTCCCATCCAAGTACTAACCAGGCCCGCCCCTGCTTAGCTTCCGAGATCGGGCGTTTTCAGGGTAGTATGGCCGTAAGCTGCCAGGTCAACTGAAAAAATCCTATTTGAAGGTGACGCAGGCCAAACTAGACTCCAGCAAAACATGTCAAACAGCGCCCTCTGCTGTCAGGCAAGAGCAGAAACCATGAAAAGCTTACAACACCTGGTATTCCCAGGCGGTCTCCCATCCAAGTACTAACCAGGCCCGCCCCTGCTTAGCTTCCGAGATCGGACGAGATCGGGCGTTTTCAGGGTAGTATGGCCGTAAGCTGCCACATCAACTGAAAAGATCCTATTTGAAGGCGACGCAGGCCAAACTAGACTCCAGCAAAAAGTGTCAAACAGCGCCCTCTGCTGTCAGGCTAGAGCAGAAACCATAAAAAGCTTACAGCACCTGGTATTCCCAGGCGGTCTCCCATCCAAGTACTAACCAGGCCCGCCCCTGCTTAGCTTCCGAGACCGGACGAGCTCAGGCGTTTTCAGGGTGGTATGGCCGTAAGCTGCCAGGACAACTGAAAAGATCTTATTTGAAGGCGACGCAGGCCAAACTAGATCAAGCAAAAAGTGTCAAACAGCGCCCTCTGCTGTCAGGCTAGAGCAGAAACCATAAAAAGCTTACAGCACCTGGTATTCACAGGCGGTCTCCCATCCAAGTACTAACCAGGCCCGCCCCTGCTTAGCTTCCGAGATCGGGCGTTTTCAGGGTAGTATGGCCGTAAGCTGCCAGGACAACTGAAAAGATCTTATTTGAAGGCGACGCAGGCCAAACTAGATCCAGCAAAAAGTGTCAAACAGCGCCCTCTGCTGTCAGGCTAGAGCAGAAACCATAAAAAGCTTACAGCACCTGGTATTCCCAGGCGGTCTCCCATCCAAGTACTAACCAGGCCCGCCCCTGCTTAGCTTCCGAGATCAGACGAGATCGGGCGTTTTCAGGGTAGTATGGCCGTAAGCTGCCAGGTCAACTGAAAAGATCCTATTTGAAGGTGACGCAGGCCAAACTAGACTCCAGCAAAACATGTCAAACAGCGCCCTCTGCTGTTAGGCAAGAGCAGAAACCATGAAAAGCTTACAGCACCTGGTATTCCCAGGCGGTCTCCCATCCAAGAACTAACCAGGCCCGCCCCTGCTTAGCTTCCGAGATCGGGCGTTTTCAGGGTAGTATGGCCGTAAGCTGCCAGGACAACTGAAAAGATCTTATTTGAAGGCGACGCAGGCCAAACTAGATCCAGCAAAAAGTGTCAAACAGCGCCCTCTGCTGTCAGGCTAGAGCAGAAACCATAAAAAGCTTACAGCACCTGGTATTCCCAGGCGGTCTCCCATCCAAGTACTAACCAGGCCCGCCCCTGCTTAGCTTCCGAGATCGGACGAGATCGGGCGTTTTCAAGGTAGTATGGCCATAAGCTGCCAGGTCAA
>NC_080478.1:2978120-2980620 GCF_030265055.1 Doryrhamphus excisus
AGCTGCCAGGGCAACTGAAAAGATCCTATTTGAAGGCGACGCAGGCCAAACTAGACTCCAGCAAAAAGTGTCAAACAGCGCCCTCTGCTGTTAGGCAAGAGCAGAAACCATAAAAAGCTTACAGCACCTGGTATTCCCAGGCGGTCTCCCATTCAAGTACTAACCAGGCCCGCCCCTGCTTAGCCTCTGAGATCGGACGAGATCGGGCGTTTTCAAGGTAGTATGGCCGTAAGCTGCCAGGTCAACTGAAAAGATCCTATTTGAAGGTGACGGAGGCCAAACTAGACTCCAGCAAAACATGTCAAACAGCGGCCTCTGCTGTCAGGCAAGAGCAGAAACCATAAAAAGCTTACAGCACCTGGTATTCCCAGGCGGTCTCCCATCCAAGTACTAACCAGGCCCGCCCCTGCTTAGCTTCCGAGATCGGACGAGATCGGGCGTTTTCAGGGTAGTATGGCCGTAAGCTGCCAGGTCAACTGAAAAGATCCTATTTGAAGGTGACGCAGGCCAAACTAGACTACAGCAAAAAGTGTCAAACAGCGCCCTCTGCTGTCAGGCAAGAGCAGAAACCATAAAAAGCTTACAGCACCTGGTACTCACAGGCGGTCTCCCATCCAAGTACTAACCAGGCCCGCCCCTGCTTAGCTTCCGAGATCGGGCGTTTTCAGGGTAGTATGGCCGTAAGCTGCCAGGACAACTGAAAAGATCTTATTTGAAGGCGACGCAGGCCAAACTAGATCCAGCAAAAAGTGTCAAACAGCGCCCTCTGCTGTCAGGCTAGAGCAGAAACCATAAAAAGCTTACAGCACCTGGTATTCCCAGGCGGTCTCCCATCCAAGTACTAACCAGGCCCGCCCCTGCTTAGCTTCCGAGATCGGACGAGACCGGGCGTTTTCAGTGTAGTATGGCCGTAAGCTGCCAGGGCAACTGAAAAGATCCTATTTGAAGGCGACGCAGGCCAAACTAGACTCCAGCAAAAAGTGTCAAACAGCGCCCTCTGCTGTTAGGCAAGAGCAGAAACCATAAAAAGCTTACAGCACCTGGTATTCCCAGGCGGTCTCCCATTCAAGTACTAACCAGGCCCGCCCCTGCTTAGCCTCTGAGATCGGACGAGATCGGGCGTTTTCAAGGTAGTATGGCCGTAAGCTGCCAGGTCAACTGAAAAGATCCTATTTGAAGGTGACGCAGGCCAAACTAGACTCCAGCAAAACATGTCAAACAGCGGCCTCTGCTGTCAGGCAAGAGCAGAAACCATAAAAAGCTTACAGCACCTGGTATTCCCAGGCGGTCTCCCATCCAAGTACTAACCAGGCCCGCCCCTGCTTAGCTTCCGAGATCGGACGAGATCGGGCGTTTTCAGGGTAGTATGGCCGTAAGCTGCCAGGTCAACTGAAAAGATCCTATTTGAAGGTGACGCAGGCCAAACTAGACTACAGCAAAAAGTGTCAAACAGCGCCCTCTGCTGTCAGGCAAGAGCAGAAACCATAAAAAGCTTACAGCACCTGGTACTCACAGGCGGTCTCCCATCCAAGTACTAACCAGGCCCGCCCCTGCTTAGCTTCCGAGATCGGGCGTTTCCAGGGTAGTATGGCCGTAAGCTGCCAGGACAACTGAAAAGATCTTATTTGAAGGCGACGCAGGCCAAACTAGATCCAGCAAAAAGTGTCAAACAGCGCCCTCTGCTGTCAGGCTAGAGCAGAAACCATAAAAAGCTTACAGCACCTGGTATTCCCAGGCGGTCTCCCATCCAAGTACTAACCAGGCCCGCCCCTGCTTAGCTTCCGAGATCGGACGAGACCGGGCGTTTTCAGTGTAGTATGGCCGTAAGCTGCCAGGGCAACTGAAAAGATCCTATTTGAAGGCGACGCAGGCCAAACTAGACTCCAGCAAAAAGTGTCAAACAGCGCCCTCTGCTGTTAGGCAAGAGCAGAAACCATAAAAAGCTTACAGCACCTGGTATTCCCAGGCGGTCTCCCATTCAAGTACTAACCAGGCCCGCCCCTGCTTAGCCTCTGAGATCGGACGAGATCGGGCGTTTTCAAGGTAGTATGGCCGTAAGCTGCCAGGTCAACTGAAAAGATCCTATTTGAAGGTGACGCAGGCCAAACTAGACTCCAGCAAAACATGTCAAACAGCGGCCTCTGCTGTCAGGCAAGAGCAGAAACCATAAAAAGCTTACAGCACCTGGTATTCCCAGGCGGTCTCCCATCCAAGTACTAACCAGGCCCGCCCCTGCTTAGCTTCCGAGATCGGGCGTTTTCAGGGTAGTATGGCCGTAAGCTGCCAGGTCAACTGAAAAAATCCTATTTGAAGGTGACGCAGGCCAAACTAGACTCCAGCAAAACATGTCAAACAGCGCCCTCTGCTGTCAGGCAAGAGCAGAAACCATGAAAAGCTTACAACACCTGGTATTCCCAGGCGGTCTCCCATCCAAGTACTAACCAGGCCCGCCCCTGCTTAGCTTCCGAGATCGGACGAGATCGGGCGTTTTCAGGGTAGT
>NC_080478.1:2998120-3003120 GCF_030265055.1 Doryrhamphus excisus
TATGGCCGTAAGCTGCCAGGGCAACTGAAAAGATCCTATTTGAAGAAGACGCAGGCCAAACTAGACTCCAGCAAAAAGTGTCAAACAGCGCCCTCTGCTGTCAGGCAAGAGCAGAAACCATGAAAAGCTTACAGCACCTGGTATTCCCAGGCGGTCTCCCATCCAAGTACTAACCAGGCCCGCCCCTGCTTAGCTTCCGAGATCGGACGAGATCGGGCGTTTTCAGGGTAGTATGGCCGTAAGCTGCCAGGACAACTGAAAAGATCTTATTTGAAGGCGACCCAGGCCAAACTAGATCCAGCAAAAAGTGTCAAACAGCGCCCTCTGCTGTCAGGCTAGAGCAGAAACCATAAAAAGCTTACAGCACCTGGTATTCCCAGGCGGTCTCCCATCCAAGTACTAACCAGGCCCGCCCCTGCTTAGCTTCCGAGATCGGACGAGATCGGGCATTTTCAGGGTAGTATGGCCGTAAGCTGCCAGGTCAACTGAAAAGATCCTATTTGAAGGTGACGCAGGCCAAACTAGACTACAGCAAAAAGTGTCAAACAGCGCCCTCTGCTGTCAGGCAAGAGCAGAAACCATAAAAAGCTTACAGCACCTGGTATTCACAGGCGGTCTCCCATCCAAGTACTAACCAGGCCCGCCCCTGCTTAGCTTCCGAGATCGGGCGTTTTCAGGGTAGTATGGCCGTAAGCTGCCAGGACAACTGAAAAGATCTTATTTGAAGGCGACCCAGGCCAAACTAGATCCAGCAAAAAGTGTCAAACAGCGCCCTCTGCTGTCAGGCTAGAGCAGAAACCATAAAAAGCTTACAGCACCTGGTATTCCCAGGCGGTCTCCCATCCAAGTACTAACCAGGCCCGCCCCTGCTTAGCTTCCGAGATCGGACGAGATCGGGCGTTTTCAGGGTAGTATGGCCGTAAGCTGCCAGGTCAACTGAAAAGATCCTATTTGAAGGTGACGCAGGCCAAACTAGACTACAGCAAAAAGTGTCAAACAGCGCCCTCTGCTGTCAGGCAAGAGCAGAAACCATAAAAAGCTTACAGCACCTGGTATTCACAGGCGGTCTCCCATCCAAGTACTAACCAGGCCCGCCCCTGCTTAGCTTCCGAGATCGGGCGTTTTCAGGGTAGTATGGCCGTAAGCTGCCAGGACAACTGAAAAGATCTTATTTGAAGGCGACGCAGGCCAAACTAGATCCAGCAAAAAGTGTCAAACAGCGCCCTCTGCTGTCAGGCTAGAGCAGAAACCATAAAAAGCTTACAGCACCTGGTATTCCCAGGCGGTCTCCCATCCAAGTACTAACCAGGCCCGCCCCTGCTTAGCTTCCGAGATCGGACGAGACCGGGCGTTTTCAGTGTAGTATGGCCGTAAGCTGCCAGGTCAACTGAAAAGATCCTATTTGAAGGCGACGCAGGCCAAACTAGACTCCAGCAAAAAGTGTCAAACAGCGCCCTCTGCTGTTAGGCAAGAGCAGAAACCATAAAAAGCTTACAGCACCTGGTATTCCCAGTCGGTCTCCCATTCAAGTACTAACCAGGCCCGCCCCTGCTTAGCCTCTGAGATCGGACGAGATCGGGCGTTTTCAAGGTAGTATGGCCGTAAGCTGCCAGGTCAACTGAAAAGATCCTATTTGAAGGTGACGCAGGCCAAACTAGACTCCAGCAAAACATGTCAAACAGCGCCCTCTGCTGTCAGGCAAGAGCAGAAACCATAAAAAGCTTACAGCACCTGGTATTCCCAGGCGGTCTCCCATCCAAGTACTAACCAGGCCCGCCCCTGCTTAGCTTCCGAGATCGGGCGTTTTCAGGGTAGTATGGCCGTAAGCTGCCAGGTCAACTGAAAAGATCCTATTTGAAGGTGACGCAGGCCAAACTAGACTCCAGCAAAACATGTCAAACAGCGCCCTCTGCTGTCAGGCAAGAGCAGAAACCATGAAAAGCTTACAACACCTGGTATTCCCAGGCGGTCTCCCATCCAAGTACTAACCAGGCCCGCCCCTGCTTAGCTTCCGAGATCGGACGAGATCGGGCGTTTTCAGGGTAGTATGGCCGTAAGCTGCCACATCAACTGAAAAGATCCTATTTGAAGAAGACGCAGGCCAAACTAGACTCCAGCAAAAAGTGTCAAACAGCGCCCTCTGCTGTCAGGCAAGAGCAGAAACCATAAAAAGCTTACAGCACCTGGTAATCCCAGGCTGTCTCCCATCCAAGTACTAACCAGGCCCGCCCCTGCTTAGCTTCCGAGATCGGGCGTTTTCAGGGTAGTATGGCCGTAAGCTGCCAGGACAACTGAAAAGATCTTATTTGAAGGCGACGCAGGCCAAACTAGACTCCAGCAAAAAGTGTCAAACAGCGCCCTCTGCTGTCAGGCAAGAGCAGAAACCATAAAAAGCTTACAGCACCTGGTAATCCCAGGCGGTCTCCCATCCAAGTACTAACCAGGACCGCCCCTGATTAGCTTCCGAGATCGGGCGTTTTCAGGGTAGTATGGCCGTAAGCTGCCAGATCAACTGAAAAGATCCTATTTGAAGGCGACGCAGGCCAAACTGGACTCCAGCAAAAAGTGTCAAACAGCGCCCTCTGCTGTCAGGAAAGAGCAGAAACCATAAAAAGCTTACAGCACCTGGTATTCCCAGGCGGTCTCCCATCCAAGCACTAACCAGGCCCGCCCCTGCTTAGCTTCCGAGATCGGACGAGATCAGGCGTTTTAAGGGTAGTATGGCCGTAAGCTGCCAGGTCAACTGAAAAGATCCTATTTGAAGGTGACGCAGGCCAAACTAGACTCCAGCAAAAAGGGTCAAACAGCGCCCTCTGCTGTCAGGCAAGAGCAGAAACCATAAAAAGCTTACAGCACCTGGTATTCCCAGGCGGTCTCCCATCCAAGTACTAACCAGGCCCGCCCCTGCTTAGCTTCCGAGATCGGACGAGATCGGGCGTTTTCAAGGTAGTATGGCCATAAGCTGCCAGGTCAACTGAAAAGATCCTATTTGAAGAAGACGCAGGCCAAACTCGACTCCAGCAAAAAGTGTCAAACAGCGCCCTCTGCTGTCAGGCAAGAGCAGAAACCATAAAAAGCTTACAGCACCTGGTAATCCCAGGCGGTCTCCCATCCAAGTACTAACCAGGCCCACCCCTGCTCAGCTTCCGAGATCGGACGAGATCGGGCGTTTTCAGGGTAGTATGGCCGTAAGCTGCAAGGGCAACTGAAAACATCCTATTTGAAGGCAACGCAGGCCAAACTAGACTCCAGCAAAAAGTGTAAAACAGCGCCCTCTGCTGTCAGGCAAGAGCAGAAACCATAAAAAGCTTACAGCACCTGGTATTCCCAGGCGGTCTCCCATCCAAGTACTAACCAGGCCCGCCCCTGCTTAGCTTCCGAGATCGGACGAGATCGGGCTTTTTCAGGGTAGTATGGCCGTAAGCTGCCAGGGCAACTGAAAAGATCCTATTTGAAGAAGACGCAGGCCGAACTAGACTCCAGCAAAAAGTGTCAAACAGCGCCCTCTGCTGTCAGGCAAGAGCAGAAACCATGAAAAGCTTACAGCACCTGGTATTCCCAGGCGGTTTCCCATCCAAGTACTAACCAGGCCCGCCCCTGCTTAGCTTCCGAGATCGGACGAGATCGGGCATTTTCAGGGTAGTATGGCCGTAAGCTGCCAGGTCAACTGAAAAGATCCTATTTGAAGGTGACGCAGGCCAAACTAGACTACAGCAAAAAGTGTCAAACAGCGCCCTCTGCTGTCAGGCAAGAGCAGAAACCATAAAAAGCTTACAGCACCTGGTATTCACAGGCCGTCTCCCATCCAAGTACTAACCAGGCCCGCCCCTGCTTAGCTTCCGAGATCGGGCGTTTTCAGGATAGTATGGCCGTAAGCTGCCAGGACAACTGAAAAGATCCTATTTGAAGAAGACGCAGGCCAAACTAGACTCAAGCAAAAAGTGTCAAACAGCGCCCTCTGCTGTCAGGCAAGAGCAGAAACCATAAAAAGCTTACAGCACCTGGTAATCCCAGGCGGTCTCCCATCCAAGTACTAACCAGGCCCGCCCCTGCTTAGCTTCCGAGATCGGGCGTTTTCAGGGTAGTATGGCCGTAAGCTGCCAGGTCAACTGAAAAAATCCTATTTGAAGGTGACGCAGGCCAAACTAGACTCCAGCAAAACATGTCAAACAGCGCCCTCTGCTGTCAGGCAAGAGCAGAAACCATGAAAAGCTTACAACACCTGGTATTCCCAGGCGGTCTCCCATCCAAGTACTAACCAGGCCCGCCCCTGCTTAGCTTCCGAGATCGGACGAGATCGGGCGTTTTCAGGGTAGTATGGCCGTAAGCTGCCACATCAACTGAAAAGATCCTATTTGAAGGCGACGCAGGCCAAACTAGACTCCAGCAAAAAGTGTCAAACAGCGCCCTCTGCTGTCAGGCTAGAGCAGAAACCATAAAAAGCTTACAGCACCTGGTATTCCCAGGCGGTCTCCCATCCAAGTACTAACCAGGCCCGCCCCTGCTTAGCTTCCGAGACCGGACGAGCTCAGGCGTTTTCAGGGTGGTATGGCCGTAAGCTGCCAGGACAACTGAAAAGATCTTATTTGAAGGCGACGCAGGCCAAACTAGATCAAGCAAAAAGTGTCAAACAGCGCCCTCTGCTGTCAGGCTAGAGCAGAAACCATAAAAAGCTTACAGCACCTGGTATTCACAGGCGGTCTCCCATCCAAGTACTAACCAGGCCCGCCCCTGCTTAGCTTCCGAGATCGGGCGTTTTCAGGGTAGTATGGCCGTAAGCTGCCAGGACAACTGAAAAGATCTTATTTGAAGGCGACGCAGGCCAAACTAGATCCAGCAAAAAGTGTCAAACAGCGCCCTCTGCTGTCAGGCTAGAGCAGAAACCATAAAAAGCTTACAGCACCTGGTATTCCCAGGCGGTCTCCCATCCAAGTACTAACCAGGCCCGCCCCTGCTTAGCTTCCGAGATCAGACGAGATCGGGCGTTTTCAGGGTAGTAT
>NC_080478.1:3008120-3010620 GCF_030265055.1 Doryrhamphus excisus
TAAGCTGCCACATCAACTGAAAAGATCCTATTTGAAGGCGACGCAGGCCAAACTAGACTCCAGCAAAACATGTCAAACAGCGGCCTCTGCTGTCAGGCAAGAGCAGAAACCATAAAAAGCTTACAGCACCTGGTATTCCCAGGCGGTCTCCCATCCAAGTACTAACCAGGCCCGCCCCTGCTTAGCTTCCGAGATCGGACGAGATCGGGCGTTTTCAGGGTAGTATGGCCGTAAGCTGCCAGGTCAACTGAAAAGATCCTATTTGAAGGTGACGCAGGCCAAACTAGACTACAGCAAAAAGTGTCAAACAGCGCCCTCTGCTGTCAGGCAAGAGCAGAAACCATAAAAAGCTTACAGCACCTGGTACTCACAGGCGGTCTCCCATCCAAGTACTAACCAGGCCCGCCCCTGCTTAGCTTCCGAGATCGGGCGTTTTCAGGGTAGTATGGCCGTAAGCTGCCAGGACAACTGAAAAGATCTTATTTGAAGGCGACGCAGGCCAAACTAGATCCAGCAAAAAGTGTCAAACAGCGCCCTCTGCTGTCAGGCTAGAGCAGAAACCATAAAAAGCTTACAGCACCTGGTATTCCCAGGCGGTCTCCCATCCAAGTACTAACCAGGCCCGCCCCTGCTTAGCTTCCGAGATCGGACGAGACCGGGCGTTTTCAGTGTAGTATGGCCGTAAGCTGCCAGGGCAACTGAAAAGATCCTATTTGAAGGCGACGCAGGCCAAACTAGACTCCAGCAAAAAGTGTCAAACAGCGCCCTCTGCTGTTAGGCAAGAGCAGAAACCATAAAAAGCTTACAGCACCTGGTATTCCCAGGCGGTCTCCCATTCAAGTACTAACCAGGCCCGCCCCTGCTTAGCCTCTGAGATCGGACGAGATCGGGCGTTTTCAAGGTAGTATGGCCGTAAGCTGCCAGGTCAACTGAAAAGATCCTATTTGAAGGTGACGCAGGCCAAACTAGACTCCAGCAAAACATGTAAAACAGCGGCCTCTGCTGTCAGGCAAGAGCAGAAACCATAAAAAGCTTACAGCACCTGGTATTCCCAGGCGGTCTCCCATCCAAGTACTAACCAGGCCCGCCCCTGCTTAGCTTCCGAGATCGGGCGTTTTCAGGGTAGTATGGCCGTAAGCTGCCAGGTCAACTGAAAAAATCCTATTTGAAGGTGACGCAGGCCAAACTAGACTCCAGCAAAACATGTCAAACAGCGCCCTCTGCTGTCAGGCAAGAGCAGAAACCATGAAAAGCTTACAACACCTGGTATTCCCAGGCGGTCTCCCATCCAAGTACTAACCAGGCCCGCCCCTGCTTAGCTTCCGAGATCGGACGAGATCGGGCGTTTTCAGGGTAGTATGGCCGTAAGCTGCCACATCAACTGAAAAGATCCTATTTGAAGGCGACGCAGGCCAAACTAGACTCCAGCAAAAAGTGTCAAACAGCGCCCTCTGCTGTCAGGCTAGAGCAGAAACCATAAAAAGCTTACAGCACCTGGTATTCCCAGGCGGTCTCCCATCCAAGTACTAACCAGGCCCGCCCCTGCTTAGCTTCCGAGACCGGACGAGATCAGGCGTTTTCAGGGTGGTATGGCCGTAAGCTGCCAGGACAACTGAAAAGATCTTATTTGAAGGCGACGCAGGCCAAACTAGATCAAGCAAAAAGTGTCAAACAGTGCCCTCTACTGTCAGGCTAGAGCAGAAACCATAAAAAGCTTACAGCACCTGGTATTCCCAGGCGGTCTCCCATCCAAGTACTAACCAGGCCCTCCCCTGCTTAGCTTCCGAGATCAGGCGTTTTCAGGGTAGTATGGCCGTAAGCTTTAAGGACAACTGAAAAAATCTTATTTGAAGGCCACGCAGACCAAACCAGACTCCAGCAAAAAGTGTCAAACAGCGCCCTCTGCTGTCAGGCAAGAGCAGAAACCATAAAAAGCTTACAGCACCTGGTATTCCCAGGCGGTCTCCCATCCAAGTATTAACCAGGCCCGCCCCTGCTTAGCTTCCGAGATCGGACGAGATCGGGCGTTTTCAGGGTAGTATGGCCGTAAGCTGCCACATCAACTGAAAAGATCCTATTTGAAGGCGACGCAGGCCAAACTAGACTCCAGCAAAAAGTGTCAAACAGCGCCCTCTGCTGTCAGGCAAGAGCGGAAACCATAAAAAGCTTACAGCACCTGGTATTCACAGGCGGTCCCCCATCCAAGTACTAACCAGGCCCGCCCCTGCTTAGCTTCCGAGATCGGGCGTTTTCAAGGTAGTATGGCCATAAGCTGCCAGGACAACTGAAAAGATCTTATTTGAAGGCGACGCAGGCCAAACTAGATCCAGCAAAAAGTGTCAAACAGCGCCCTCTGCTGTCAGGCTAGAGCAGAAACCATAAAAAGCTTACAGCACCTGGTATTCCCAGGCGGTCTCCCATCCAAGTACTAACCAGGCCCGCCCCTGCTTAGCTTCCGAGATCGGGCGTTTTCAGGGTAGTATGGCCGTAAGCTGCCAGG
>NC_080478.1:3020620-3023120 GCF_030265055.1 Doryrhamphus excisus
AGACTCCAGCAAAAAGTGTCAAACAGCGCCCTCTGTTGTCAGGCAAGAGCAGAAACCATAAAAAGCTTACAGCACCTGGTAATCCCAGGCGGTCTCCCATCCAAGTACTAACCAGGCCCGCCCCTGCTCAGCTTCCGAGATCGGACGAGATCGGGCGTTTTCAGGGTAGTATGGCCGTAAGCTGCAAGGGCAACTGAAAACATCCTATTTGAAGGCAACGCAGGCCAAACTAGACTCCAGCAAAAAGTGTAAAACAGCACCCTCTGCTGTCAGGCAAGAGCAGAAACCATAAAAAGCTTACAGCACCTGGTATTCCCAGGCGGTCTCCCATCCAAGTACTAACCAGGCCCGCCCCTGCTTAGCTTCCGAGATCGGACGAGATCGGGCTTTTTCAGGGTAGTATGGCCGTAAGCTGCCAGGGCAACTGAAAAGATCCTATTTGAAGAAGACGCAGGCCAAACTAGACTCCAGCAAAAAGTGTCAAACAGCGCCCTCTGCTGTCAAGCAAGAGCAGAAACCATGAAAAGCTTACAGCACCTGGTATTCCCAGGCGGTCTCCCATCCAAGTACTAACCAGGCCCGCCCCTGCTTAGCTTCCGAGATCGGACGAGATCGGGCGTTTTCAGGGTAGTATGGCCGTAAGCTGCCAGGACAACTGAAAAGATCTTATTTGAAGGCGACCCAGGCCAAACTAGATCCAGCAAAAAGTGTCAAACAGCGCCCTCTGCTGTCAGGCTAGAGCAGAAACCATAAAAAGCTTACAGCACCTGGTATTCCCAGGCGGTCTCCCATCCAAGTACTAACCAGGCCCGCCCCTGCTTAGCTTCCGAGATCGGACGAGATCGGGCATTTTCAGGGTAGTATGGCCGTAAGCTGCCAGGTCAACTGAAAAGATCCTATTTGAAGGTGACGCAGGCCAAACTAGACTACAGCAAAAAGTGTCAAACAGCGCCCTCTGCTGTCAGGCAAGAGCAGAAACCATAAAAAGCTTACAGCACCTGGTATTCACAGGCGGTCTCCCATCCAAGTACTAACCAGGCCCGCCCCTGCTTAGCTTCCGAGATCGGGCGTTTTCAGGGTAGTATGGCCGTAAGCTGCCAGGACAACTGAAAAGATCTTATTTGAAGGCGACCCAGGCCAAACTAGATCCAGCAAAAAGTGTCAAACAGCGCCCTCTGCTGTCAGGCTAGAGCAGAAACCATAAAAAGCTTACAGCACCTGGTATTCCCAGGCGGTCTCCCATCCAAGTACTAACCAGGCCCGCCCCTGCTTAGCTTCCGAGATCGGACGAGATCGGGCGTTTTCAGGGTAGTATGGCCGTAAGCTGCCAGGTCAACTGAAAAGATCCTATTTGAAGGTGACGCAGGCCAAACTAGACTACAGCAAAAAGTGTCAAACAGCGCCCTCTGCTGTCAGGCAAGAGCAGAAACCATAAAAAGCTTACAGCACCTGGTATTCACAGGCGGTCTCCCATCCAAGTACTAACCAGGCCCGCCCCTGCTTAGCTTCCGAGATCGGGCGTTTTCAGTGTAGTATGGCCGTAAGCTGCCAGGTCAACTGAAAAGATCCTATTTGAAGGCGACGCAGGCCAAACTAGACTCCAGCAAAAAGTGTCAAACAGCGCCCTCTGCTGTTAGGCAAGAGCAGAAACCATAAAAAGCTTACAGCACCTGGTATTCCCAGTCGGTCTCCCATTCAAGTACTAACCAGGCCCGCCCCTGCTTAGCCTCTGAGATCGGACGAGATCGGGCGTTTTCAAGGTAGTATGGCCGTAAGCTGCCAGGTCAACTGAAAAGATCCGATTTGAAGGTGACGCAGGCCAAACTAGACTCCAGCAAAACATGTCAAACAGCGCCCTCTGCTGTCAGGCAAGAGCAGAAACCATAAAAAGCTTACAGCACCTGGTATTCCCAGGCGGTCTCCCATCCAAGTACTAACCAGGCCCGCCCCTGCTTAGCTTCCGAGATCGGGCGTTTTCAGGGTAGTATGGCCGTAAGCTGCCAGGTCAACTGAAAAGATCCTATTTGAAGGTGACGCAGGCCAAACTAGACTCCAGCAAAACATGTCAAACAGCGCCCTCTGCTGTCAGGCAAGAGCAGAAACCATGAAAAGCTTACAACACCTGGTATTCCCAGGCGGTCTCCCATCCAAGTACTAACCAGGCCCGCCCCTGCTTAGCTTCCGAGATCGGACGAGATCGGGCGTTTTCAGGGTAGTATGGCCGTAAGCTGCCACATCAACTGAAAAGATCCTATTTGAAGAAGACGCAGGCCAAACTAGACTCCAGCAAAAAGTGTCAAACAGCGCCCTCTGCTGTCAGGCAAGAGCAGAAACCATAAAAAGCTTACAGCACCTGGTAATCCCAGGCTGTCTCCCATCCAAGTACTAACCAGGCCCGCCCCTGCTTAGCTTCCGAGATCGGGCGTTTTCAGGGTAGTATGGCCGTAAGCTGCCAGGACAACTGAAAAGATCTTATTTGAAGGCGACGCAGGCCAAACTA
>NC_080478.1:3040620-3043120 GCF_030265055.1 Doryrhamphus excisus
TAATCCCAGGCGGTCTCCCATCCAAGTACTAACCAGGCCCGCCCCTGCTTAGCTTCCGAGATCGGACGAGATCGGGCGTTTTCAGGGTAGTATGGCCGTAAGCTGCAAGGGCAACTGAAAAGGTCCTATTTGAAGGCGACGCAGGCCAAACTAGACTCCAGCAAAAAGTGTCAAACAGCGCCCTCTGCTGTCAGGCAAGAGCAGAAACCATAAAAAGCTTACAGCACCTGGTATTCCCAGGCGGTCTCCCATCCAAGTACTAACCAGGCCCGCCCCTGCTTAGCTTCCGAGATCGGACGAGATCGGGCTTTTTCAGGGTAGTATGGCCGTAAGCTGCCAGGGCAACTGAAAAGATCCTATTTGAAGAAGACGCAGGCCAAACTAGACTCCAGCAAAAAGTGTCAAACAGCGCCCTCTGCTGTCAGGCAAGAGCAGAAACCATGAAAAGCTTACAGCACCTGGTATTCCCAGGCGGTCTCCCATCCAAGTACTAACCAGGCCCGCCCCTGCTTAGCTTCCGAGATCGGACGAGATCGGGCGTTTTCAGGGTAGTATGGCCGTAAGCTGCCAGGACAACTGAAAAGATCTTATTTGAAGGCGACCCAGGCCAAACTAGATCCAGCAAAAAGTGTCAAACAGCGCCCTCTGCTGTCAGGCTAGAGCAGAAACCATAAAAAGCTTACAGCACCTGGTATTCCCAGGCGGTCTCCCATCCAAGTACTAACCAGGCCCGCCCCTGCTTAGCTTCCGAGATCGGACGAGATCGGGCATTTTCAGGGTAGTATGGCCGTAAGCTGCCAGGTCAACTGAAAAGATCCTATTTGAAGGTGACGCAGGCCAAACTAGACTACAGCAAAAAGTGTCAAACAGCGCCCTCTGCTGTCAGGCAAGAGCAGAAACCATAAAAAGCTTACAGCACCTGGTATTCACAGGCGGTCTCCCATCCAAGTACTAACCAGGCCCGCCCCTGCTTAGCTTCCGAGATCGGGCGTTTTCAGGGTAGTATGGCCGTAAGCTGCCAGGACAACTGAAAAGATCCTATTTGAAGAAGACGCAGGCCAAACTAGACTCCAGCAAAAAGTGTCAAACAGCGCCCTCTGCTGTCAGGCAAGAGCAGAAACCATAAAAAGCGTACAGCACCTGGTAATCCCAGGCGGTCTCCCATCCAAGTACTAACCAGGACCGCCCCTGCTTAGCTTCCGAGATCGGACGAGATCGGGCGTTTTCAGGGTAGTATGGCCGTAAGCTGTAAGGGCAACTGAAAAGATCCTATTTGAAGGCGACGCAGGCCAAACTAGACTCCAGCAAAAAGTGTCAAACAGCGCCCTCTGCTGTCAGGCAAGAGCAGAAACCATGAAAAGCTTACAGCACCTGGTATTCCCAGGCGGTCTCCCATCCAAGTACTAACCAGGCCCGCCCCTGCTTAGCTTCCGAGATCGGACGAGATCGGGCGTTTTCAGGGTAGTATGGCCGTAAGCTGCCAGGACAACTGAAAAGATCTTATTTGAAGGCGACCCAGGCCAAACTAGATCCAGCAAAAAGTGTCAAACAGCGCCCTCTGCTGTCAGGCTAGAGCAGAAACCATAAAAAGCTTACAGCACCTGGTATTCCCAGGCGGTCTCCCATCCAAGTACTAACCAGGCCCGCCCCTGCTTAGCTTCCGAGATCGGGCGTTTTCAGGGTAGTATGGCCGTAAGCTGCCAGGACAACTGAAAAGATCTTATTTGAAGGCGACGCAGGCCAAACTAGATCCAGCAAAAAGTGTCAAACAGCGCCCTCTGCTGTTAGGCAAGAGCAGAAACCATAAAAAGCTTACAGCACCTGGTATTCCCAGGCGGTCTCCCATTCAAGTACTAACCAGGCCCGCCCCTGCTTAGCCTCTGAGATCGGACGAGATCGGGCGTTTTCAAGGTAGTATGGCCGTAAGCTGCCAGGTCAACTGAAAAGATCCTATTTGAAGGTGACGCAGGCCAAACTAGACTCCAGCAAAACATGTCAAACAGCGCCCTCTGCTGTCAGGCAAGATCAGAAACCATAAAAAGCTTACAGCACCTGGTATTCCCAGGCGGTCTCCCATCCATGTACTAACCAGGCCCGCCCCTGCTTAGCTTCCGAGATCGGGCGTTTTCAGGGTAGTATGGCCGTAAGCTGCCAGGTCAACTGAAAAGATCCTATTTGAAGGTGACGCAGGCCAAACTAGACTCCAGCAAAACATGTCAAACAGCGCCCTCTGCTGTCAGGCAAGAGCAGAAACCATGAAAAGCTTACAACACCTGGTATTCACAGGCGGTCTCCCATCCAAGTACTAACCAGGCCCGCCCCTGCTTAGCTCCCGAGATCGGACGAGATCAGGCGTTTTCAGGGTGGTATGGCCGTAAGCTGCCAGGACAACTGAAAAGATCTTATTTGAAGGCGACGCAGGCCAAACTAGATCAAGCAAAAAGTGTCAAACAGCGCCCTCTGCTGTCAGGCTAGAGCAGAAACCATAAAAAGCTTACAG
>NC_080478.1:3055620-3058120 GCF_030265055.1 Doryrhamphus excisus
GGTATTCCCAGGCGGTCTCCCATCCAAGTACTAACCAGGCCCGCCCCTGCTTAGCTTCCAAGATCGGACGAGATCGGGCGTTTTCAGGGTAGTATGGCCGTAAGCTGCCAGGACAACTGAAAAGATCTTATTTGAAGGCGACCCAGGCCAAACTAGATCCAGCAAAAAGTGTCAAACAGCGCCCTCTGCTGTCAGGCTAGAGCAGAAACCATAAAAAGCTTACAGCACCTGGTATTCCCAGGCGGTCTCCCATCCAAGTACTAACCAGGCCCGCCCCTGCTTAGCTTCCGAGATCGGACGAGATCGGGCATTTTCAGGGTAGTATGGCCGTAAGCTGCCAGGTCAACTGAAAAGATCCTATTTGAAGGTGACGCAGGCCAAACTAGACTACAGCAAAAAGTGTCAAACAGCGCCCTCTGCTGTCAGGCAAGAGCAGAAACCATAAAAAGCTTACAGCACCTGGTATTCACAGGCGGTCTCCCATCCAAGTACTAACCAGGCCCGCCCCTGCTTAGCTTCCGAGATCGGGCGTTTTCAGGGTAGTATGGCCGTAAGCTGCCAGGACAACTGAAAAGATCCTATTTGAAGAAGACGCAGGCCAAACTAGACTCCAGCAAAAAGTGTCAAACAGCGCCCTCTGCTGTCAGGCAAGAGCAGAAACCATAAAAAGCTTACAGCACCTGGTAATCCCAGGCGGTCTCCCATCCAAGTACTAACCAGGACCGCCCCTGCTTAGCTTCCGAGATCGGACGAGATCGGGCGTTTTCAGGGTAGTATGGCCGTAAGCTGCAAGGGCAACTGAAAAGATCCTATTTGAAGGCGACGCAGGCCAAACTAGACTCCAGCAAAAAGTGTCAAACAGCGCCCTCTGCTGTCAGGCAAGAGCAGAAACCATGAAAAGCTTACAGCACCTGGTATTCCCAGGCGGTCTCCCATCCAAGTACTAACCAGGCCCGCCCCTGCTTAGCTTCCGAGATCGGACGAGATCGGGCATTTTCAGGGTAGTATGGCCGTAAGCTGCCAGGACAACTGAAAAGATCTTATTTGAAGGCGACCCAGGCCAAACTAGATCCAGCAAAAAGTGTCAAACAGCGCCCTCTGCTGTCAGGCTAGAGCAGAAACCATAAAAAGCTTACAGCACCTGGTATTCCCAGGCGGTCTCCCATCCAAGTACTAACCAGGCCCGCCCCTGCTTAGCTTCCGAGATCGGGCGTTTTCAGGGTAGTATGGCCGTAAGCTGCCAGGACAACTGAAAAGATCTTATTTGAAGGCGACGCAGGCCAAACTAGATCCAGCAAAAAGTGTCAAACAGCGCCCTCTGCTGTTAGGCAAGAGCAGAAACCATAAAAAGCTTACAGCACCTGGTATTCCCAGGCGGTCTCCCATTCAAGTACTAACCAGGCCCGCCCCTGCTTAGCCTCTGAGATCGGACGAGATCGGGCGTTTTCAAGGTAGTATGGCCGTAAGCTGCCAGGTCAACTGAAAAGATCCTATTTGAAGGTGACGCAGGCCAAACTAGACTCCAGCAAAACATGTCAAACAGCGCCCTCTGCTGTCAGGCAAGATCAGAAACCATAAAAAGCTTACAGCACCTGGTATTCCCAGGCGGTCTTCCATCCATGTACTAACCAGGCCCGCCCCTGCTTAGCTTCCGAGATCGGGCGTTTTCAGGGTAGTATGGCCGTAAGCTGCCAGGTCAACTGAAAAGATCCTATTTGAAGGTGACGCAGGCCAAACTAGATCAAGCAAAAAGTGTCAAACAGCGCCCTCTGCTGTCAGGCTAGAGCAGAAACCATAAAAAGCTTACAGCACCTGGTATTCCCAGGCGGTCGCCCATCCAAGTACTAACCAGGCCCTCCCCTGCTTAGCTTCCGAGATCAGGCGTTTTCAGGGTAGTATGGCCGTAAGCTTTAAGGACAACTGAAAAAATCTTATTTGAAGGCCACGCAGGCCAAACTAGACTCCAGCAAAAAGTGTCAAACAGCGCCCTCTGCTGTCAGGCAAGAGCAGAAACCATAAAAAGCTTACAGCACCTGGTATTCCCAGGCGGTCTCCCATCCAAGTACTAACCAGGCCCGCCCCTGCTTAGCTTCCGAGATCGGACGAGATCGGGCGTTTTCAGGGTAGTATGGCCGTAAGCTGTCACATCAACTGAAAAGATCCTATTTGAAGGCGACGCAGGCCAAACTAGACTCCAGCAAAAAGTGTCAAACAGCGCCCTCTGCTGTCAGGCAAGAGCAGAAACCATAAAAAGCTTACAGCACCTGGTATTCCCAGGCGGTCTCCCATCCAAGTACTAACGAGGCCCGCCCCTGCTTAGCTTCCGAGATCGGGCGTTTTCAGGGTAGTATGGCCAAAAGCTGCCAAGGCAACTGAAAAGATCCTATTTGAAGGCGACGCAGGCCAAACTAGACTACAGCAAAAAGTGTCAAACAGCGCCCTCTGCTGTCAGGCAAGAGCAGAAACCATAAAAAGCTTACAGCACCTGGTATTCCCAGGC
>NC_080478.1:3073120-3133120 GCF_030265055.1 Doryrhamphus excisus
ACAGCACCTGGTATTCCCAGGCGGTCTCCCATCCAAGTACTAACCAGGCCCGCCCCTGCTTAGCTTCCGAGATCGGACGAGATCGGGCATTTTCAGGGTAGTATGGCCGTAAGCTGCCAGGACAACTGAAAAGATCTTATTTGAAGGCGACCCAGGCCAAACTAGATCCAGCAAAAAGTGTCAAACAGCGCCCTCTGCTGTCAGGCTAGAGCAGAAACCATAAAAAGCTTACAGCACCTGGTATTCCCAGGCGGTCTCCCATCCAAGTACTAACCAGGCCCGCCCCTGCTTAGCTTCCGAGATCGGGCGTTTTCAGGGTAGTATGGCCGTAAGCTGCCAGGACAACTGAAAAGATCTTATTTGAAGGCGACGCAGGCCAAACTAGATCCAGCAAAAAGTGTCAAACAGCGCCCTCTGCTGTTAGGCAAGAGCAGAAACCATAAAAAGCTTACAGCACCTGGTATTCCCAGGCGGTCTCCCATTCAAGTACTAACCAGGCCCGCCCCTGCTTAGCCTCTGAGATCGGACGAGATCGGGCGTTTTCAAGGTAGTATGGCCGTAAGCTGCCAGGTCAACTGAAAAGATCCTATTTGAAGGTGACGCAGGCCAAACTAGACTCCAGCAAAACATGTCAAACAGCGCCCTCTGCTGTCAGGCAAGATCAGAAACCATAAAAAGCTTACAGCACCTGGTATTCCCAGGCGGTCTTCCATCCATGTACTAACCAGGCCCGCCCCTGCTTAGCTTCCGAGATCGGGCGTTTTCAGGGTAGTATGGCCGTAAGCTGCCAGGTCAACTGAAAAGATCCTATTTGAAGGTGACGCAGGCCAAACTAGATCAAGCAAAAAGTGTCAAACAGCGCCCTCTGCTGTCAGGCTAGAGCAGAAACCATAAAAAGCTTACAGCACCTGGTATTCCCAGGCGGTCGCCCATCCAAGTACTAACCAGGCCCTCCCCTGCTTAGCTTCCGAGATCAGGCGTTTTCAGGGTAGTATGGCCGTAAGCTTTAAGGACAACTGAAAAAATCTTATTTGAAGGCCACGCAGGCCAAACTAGACTCCAGCAAAAAGTGTCAAACAGCGCCCTCTGCTGTCAGGCAAGAGCAGAAACCATAAAAAGCTTACAGCACCTGGTATTCCCAGGCGGTCTCCCATCCAAGTACTAACCAGGCCCGCCCCTGCTTAGCTTCCGAGATCGGACGAGATCGGGCGTTTTCAGGGTAGTATGGCCGTAAGCTGTCACATCAACTGAAAAGATCCTATTTGAAGGCGACGCAGGCCAAACTAGACTCCAGCAAAAAGTGTCAAACAGCGCCCTCTGCTGTCAGGCAAGAGCAGAAACCATAAAAAGCTTACAGCACCTGGTATTCCCAGGCGGTCTCCCATCCAAGTACTAACGAGGCCCGCCCCTGCTTAGCTTCCGAGATCGGGCGTTTTCAGGGTAGTATGGCCAAAAGCTGCCAAGGCAACTGAAAAGATCCTATTTGAAGGCGACGCAGGCCAAACTAGACTACAGCAAAAAGTGTCAAACAGCGCCCTCTGCTGTCAGGCAAGAGCAGAAACCATAAAAAGCTTACAGCACCTGGTATTCCCAGGCGGTCTCCCATCCAAGTACTAACCAGGCCCGCCCCTGCTTAGCTTCCGAGATCGGACGAGATCGGGCGTTTTCAGGGTAGTATGGCCATAAGCTTCCAGGTCAAATGAAAAGATCCTATTTGAAGAAGACGCAGGCCAAACTAGACTCCAGCAAAAAGTGTCAAACAGCGCCCTCTGCTGTCAGGCAAGAGCAGAAACCATGAAAAGCTTACAGCACCTGGTATTCCCAGGCGGTCTCCCATCCAAGTACTAACCAGGCCCGCCCCTGCTTAGCTTCCGAGATCGGACGAGATCGGGTGTTTTCAGGGTAGTATGGCCGTAAGCTGCCAGGACAACTGAAAAGATCTTATTTGAAGGCGACCCAGGCCAAACTAGATCCAGCAAAAAGTGTCAAACAGCGCCCTCTGCTGTCAGGCTAGAGCAGAAACCATAAAAAGCTTACAGCACCTGGTATTCCCAGGCGGCCTCCCATCCAAGTACTAACCAGGCCCGCCCCTGCTTAGCTTCCGAGATCGGACGAGATCGGGCATTTTCAGGGTAGTATGGCCGTAAGCTGCCAGGTCAACTGAAAAGATCCTATTTGAAGGTGACGCAGGCCAAACTAGACTACAGCAAAAAGTGTCAAACAGCGCCCTCTGCTGTCAGGCAAGAGCAGAAACCATAAAAAGCTTACAGCACCTGGTATTCACAGGCGGTCTCCCATCCAAGTACTAACCAGGCCCGCCCCTGCTTAGCTTCCGAGATCGGGCGTTTTCAGGGTAGTATGGCCGTAAGCTGCCAGGACAACTGAAAAGATCCTATTTGAAGAAGACGCAGGCCAAACTAGACTCCAGCAAAAAGTGTCAAACAGCGCCCTCGCTGTCAGGCAAGAGCAGAAACCATAAAAAGCTTACAGCACCTGGTAATCCCAGGCGGTCTCCCATCCAAGTACTAACCAGGACCGCCCCTGCTTAGCTTCCGAGATCGGACGAGATCGGGTGTTTTCAGGGTAGTATGGCCGTAAGCTGCAAGGGCAACTGAAAAGATCCTATTTGAAGGCGACGCAGGCCAAACTAGACTCCAGCAAAAAGTGTCAAACAGCGCCCTCTGCTGTCAGGCAAGAGCAGAAACCATGAAAAGCTTACAGCACCTGGTATTCCCAGGCGGTCTCCCATCCAAGTACTAACCAGGGCCGCCCCTGCTTAGCTTCCGAGATCGGACGAGATCGGGCGTTTTCAGGGTAGTATGGCCGTAAGCTGCCAGGACAACTGAAAAGATCTTATTTGAAGGCGACCCAGGCCAAACTAGATCCAGCAAAAAGTGTCAAACAGCGCCCTCTGCTGTCAGGCTAGAGCAGAAACCATAAAAAGCTTACAGCACCTGGTATTCCCAGGCGGTCTCCCATCCAAGTACTAACCAGGCCCGCCCCTGCTTAGCTTCCGAGATTGGACGAGATCAGGCGTTTTCAGGGTGGTATGGCCGTAAGCTGCCAGGACAACTGAAAAGATCTTATTTGAAGGCGACGCAGGCCAAACTAGATCAAGCAAAAAGTGTCAAACAGCGCCCTCTGCTGTCAGGCTAGAGCAGAAACCATAAAAAGCTTACAGCACCTGGTATTCCCAGGCGGTCTCCCATCCAAGTACTAACCAGGCCCTCCCCTGCCTAGCTTCCGAGATCAGGCGTTTTCAGGGTAGTATGGCCGTAAGCTTTAAGGACAACTGAAAAAATCTTATTTGAAGGCCACGCAGGCCAAACTAGACTCCAGCAAAAAGTGTCAAACAGCGCCCTCTGCTGTCAGGCAAGAGCAGAAACCATAAAAAGCTTACAGCACCTGGTATTCCCAGGCGGTCTCCCATCCAAGTACTAACCAGGCCCGCCCCTGCTTAGCTTCCGAGATCGGACGAGATCGGGCGTTTTCAGGGTAGTATGGCCGTAAGCTGCCACATCAACTGAAAAGATCCTATTTGAAGGCGACGCAGGCCAAACTAGACTCCAGCAAAAAGTGTCAAACAGCGCCCTCTGCTGTCAGGCAAGAGCAGAAACCATAAAAAGCTTACAGCACCTGGTATTCCCAGGCGGTCTCCCATCCAAGTACTAACCAGGCCCGCCCCTGCTTAGCTTCCGAGATCGGGCGTTTTCAGGGTAGTATGGCCAAAAGCTGCCAAGGCAACTGAAAAGATCCTATTTGAAGGCGACGCAGGCCAAACTAGACTACAGCAAAAAGTGTCAAACAGCGCCCTCTGCTGTCAGGCAAGAGCAGAAACCATAAAAAGCTTACAGCACCTGGTATTCCCAGGCGGTCTCCCATCCAAGTACTAACCAGGCCCGCCCCTGCTTAGCTTCCGAGATCGGACGAGATCGGGCGTTTTCAGGGTAGTATGGCCATAAGCTTCCAGGTCAACTGAAAAGATCCTATTTGAAGAAGACGCAGGCCAAACTAGACTACAGCAAAAAGTGTCAAACAGCGCCCTCTGCTGTCAGGCAAGAGCAGAAACCATAAAAAGCTTACAGCACCTGGTATTCCCAGGCGGTCTCCCATCCAAGTACTAACCAGGCCCGCCCCTGCTTAGCTTCCGAGATCGGACGAGATCGGGCGTTTTCAGGGTAGTATGGCCGTAAGCTGCCACATCAACTGAAAAGATCCTATTTGAAGGCGACGCAGGCCAAACTAGACTCCAGCAAAAAGTGTCAAACAGCGCCCTCTGCTGTCAGGCAAGAGCGGAAACCATAAAAAGCTTACAGCACCTGGTATTTACAGGCGGTCTCCCATCCAAGTACTAACCAGGCCCGCCCCTGCTTAGCTTCCGAGATCGGGCGTTTTCAGGGTAGTATGGCCGTAATCTGCCAGGACAACTGAAAAGATCTTATTTGAAGGCGACGCAGGCCAAACTAGATCCAGCAAAAAGTGTCAAACAGCGCCCTCTGCTGTCAGGCTAGAGCAGAAACCATAAAAAGCTTACAGCACCTGGTATTCCCAGGCGGTCTCCCATCCAAGTACTAACCAGGCCCGCCCCTGCTTAGCTTCCGAGATCGGACGAGATCGGGCGTTTTCAGGGTAGTATGGCCATAAGCTGCCAGGTCAACTGAAAAGATCCTATTTGAAGAAGACGCAGGCCAAACTAGACTCCAGCAAAAAGTGTCAAACAGCGCCCTCTGCTGTCAGGCAAGAGCAGAAACCATAAAAAGCTTACAGCACCTGGTAATCCCAGGCGGTCTCCCATCCAAGTACTAACCAGGCCCGCCCCTGCTTAGCTTCCGAGATCGGACGAGATCGGGCGTTTTCAGGGTAGTATGGCCGTAAGCTGCAAGGGCAACTGAAAAGATCCTATTTGAAGGCGACGCAGGCCAAACTAGACTCCAGCAAAAAGTGTCAAACAGCGCCCTCTGCTGTCAGGCAAGAGCAGAAACCATAAAAAGCTTACAGCACCTGGTATTCCCAGGCGGTCTCCCATCCAAGTACTAACCAGGCCCGCCCCTGCTTAGCTTCCGAGATCGGACGAGATCGGGCTTTTTCAGGGTAGTATGGCCGTAAGCTGCCAGGGCAACTGAAAAGATCCTCTTTGAAGAAGACGCAGGCCAAACAAGACTCCAGCAAAAAGTGTCAAACAGCGCCCTCTGCTGTCAGGCAAGAGCAGAAACCATGAAAAGCTTACAGCACCTGGTATTCCCAGGCGGTCTCCCATCCAAGTACTAACCAGGCCCGCCCCTGCTTAGCTTCCAAGATCGGACGAGATCGGGCGTTTTCAGGGTAGTATGGCCGTAAGCTGCCAGGACAACTGAAAAGATCTTATTTGAAGGCGACCCAGGCCAAACTAGATCCAGCAAAAAGTGTCAAACAGCGCCCTCTGCTGTCAGGCTAGAGCAGAAACCATAAAAAGCTTACAGCACCTGGTATTCCCAGGCGGTCTCCCATCCAAGTACTAACCAGGCCCGCCCCTGCTTAGCTTCCGAGATCGGACGAGATCGGGCATTTTCAGGGTAGTATGGCCGTAAGCTGCCAGGTAAACTGAAAAGATCCTATTTGAAGGTGACGCAGGCCAAACTAGACTACAGCAAAAAGTGTCAAACAGCGCCCTCTGCTGTCAGGCAAGAGCAGAAACCATAAAAAGCTTACAGCACCTGGTATTCACAGGCGGTCTCCCATCCAAGTACTAACCAGGCCCGCCCCTGCTTAGCTTCCGAGATCGGGCGTTTTCAGGGTAGTATGGCCGTAAGCTGCCAGGACAACTGAAAAGATCCTATTTGAAGAAGACGCAGGCCAAACTAGACTCCAGCAAAAAGTGTCAAACAGCGCCCTCTGCTGTCAGGCAAGAGCAGAAACCATAAAAAGCTTACAGCACCTGGTAATCCCAGGCGGTCTCCCATCCAAGTACTAACCAGGACCGCCCCTGCTTAGCTTCCGAGATCGGACGAGATCGGGCGTTTTCAGGGTAGTATGGCCGTAAGCTGCAAGGGCAACTGAAAAGATCCTATTTGAAGGCGACGCAGGCCAAACTAGACTCCAGCAAAATGTGTCAAACAGCGCCCTCTGCTGTCAGGCAAGAGCAGAAACCATGAAAAGCTTACAGCACCTGGTATTCCCAGGCGGTCTCCCATCCAAGTACTAACCAGGCCCGCCCCTGCTTAGCTTCCGAGATCGGACGAGATCGGGCGTTTTCAGGGTAGTATGGCCGTAAGCTGCCAGGACAACTGAAAAGATCTTATTTGAAGGCGACCCAGGCCAAACTAGATCCAGCAAAAAGTGTCAAACAGCGCCCTCTGCTGTCAGGCAAGAGCAGAAACCATAAAAAGCTTACAGCACCTGGTATTCCCAGGCGGTCTCCCATCCAAGTACTAACCAGGCCCGCCCCTGCTTAGCTTCCGAGATCGGGCGTTTTCAGGGTAGTATGGCCGTAAGCTGCCAGGACAACTGAAAAGATCTTATTTGAAGGCGACGCAGGCCAAACTAGATCCAGCAAAAAGTGTCAAACAGCGCCCTCTGCTGTTAGGCAAGAGCAGAAACCATAAAAAGCTTACAGCACCTGGTATTCCCAGGCGGTCTCCCATTCAAGTACTAACCAGGCCCGCCCCTGCTTAGCCTCTGAGATCGGACGAGATCGGGCGTTTTCAAGGTAGTATGGCCGTAAGCTGCCAGGTCAACTGAAAAGATCCTATTTGAAGGTGACGCAGGCCAAACTAGACTCCAGCAAAACATGTCAAACAGCGCCCTCTGCTGTCAGGCAAGATCAGAAACCATAAAAAGCTTACAGCACCTGGTATTCCCAGGCGGTCTCCCATCCATGTACTAACCAGGCCCGCCCCTGCTTAGCTTCCGAGATCGGGCGTTTTCAGGGTAGTATGGCCGTAAGCTGCCAGGTCAACTGAAAAGATCCTATTTGAAGGTGACGCAGGCCAAACTAGACTCCAGCAAAACATGTCAAACAGCGCCCTCTGCTGTCAGGCAAGAGCAGAAACCATGAAAAGCTTACAACACCTGGTATTCCCAGGCGGTCTCCCATCCAAGTACTAACCAGGCCCGCCCCTGCTTAGCTCCCGAGATCGGACGAGATCAGGCGTTTTCAGGGTGGTATGGCCGTAAGCTGCCAGGACAACTGAAAAGATCTTATTTGAAGGCGACGCAGGCCAAACTAGATCAAGCAAAAAGTGTCAAACAGCGCCCTCTGCTGTCAGGCTAGAGCAGAAACCATAAAAAGCTTACAGCACCTGGTATTCCCAGGCGGTCGCCCATCCAAGTACTAACCAGGCCCTCCCCTGCTTAGCTTCCGAGATCAGGCGTTTTCAGGGTAGTATGGCCGTAAGCTTTAAGGACAACTGAAAAAATCTTATTTGAAGGCCACGCAGGCCAAACTAGACTCCAGCAAAAAGTGTCAAACAGCGCCCTCTGCTGTCAGGCAAGAGCAGAAACCATAAAAAGCTTACAGCACCTGGTATTCCCAGGCGGTCTCCCATCCAAGTACTAACCAGGCCCGCCCCTGCTTAGCTTCCGAGATCGGACGAGATCGGGCGTTTTCAGGGTAGTATGGCCGTAAGCTGTCACATCAACTGAAAAGATCCTATTTGAAGGCGACGCAGGCCAAACTAGACTCCAGCAAAAAGTGTCAAACAGCGCCCTCTGCTGTCAGGCAAGAGCAGAAACCATAAAAAGCTTACAGCACCTGGTATTCCCAGGCGGTCTCCCATCCAAGTACTAACGAGGCCCGCCCCTGCTTAGCTTCCGAGATCGGGCGTTTTCAGGGTAGTATGGCCAAAAGCTGCCAAGGCAACTGAAAAGATCCTATTTGAAGGCGACGCAGGCCAAACTAGACTACAGCAAAAAGTGTCAAACAGCGCCCTCTGCTGTCAGGCAAGAGCAGAAACCATAAAAAGCTTACAGCACCTGGTATTCCCAGGCGGTCTCCCATCCAAGTACTAACCAGGCCCGCCCCTGCTTAGCTTCCGAGATCGGACGAGATCGGGCGTTTTCAGGGTAGTATGGCCATAAGCTTCCAGGTCAACTGAAAAGATCCTATTTGAAGAAGACGCAGGCCAAACTAGACTCCAGCAAAAAGTGTCAAACAGCGCCCTCTGCTGTCAGGCAAGAGCAGAAACCATGAAAAGCTTACAGCACCTGGTATTCCCAGGCGGTCTCCCATCCAAGTACTAACCAGGCCCGCCCCTGCTTAGCTTCCGAGATCGGACGAGATCGGGTGTTTTCAGGGTAGTATGGCCGTAAGCTGCCAGGACAACTGAAAAGATCTTATTTGAAGGCGACCCAGGCCAAACTAGATCCAGCAAAAAGTGTCAAACAGCGCCCTCTGCTGTCAGGCTAGAGCAGAAACCATAAAAAGCTTACAGCACCTGGTATTCCCAGGCGGCCTCCCATCCAAGTACTAACCAGGCCCGCCCCTGCTTAGCTTCCGAGATCGGACGAGATCGGGCATTTTCAGGGTAGTATGGCCGTAAGCTGCCAGGTCAACTGAAAAGATCCTATTTGAAGGTGACGCAGGCCAAACTAGACTACAGCAAAAAGTGTCAAACAGCGCCCTCTGCTGTCAGGCAAGAGCAGAAACCATAAAAAGCTTACAGCACCTGGTATTCACAGGCGGTCTCCCATCCAAGTACTAACCAGGCCCGCCCCTGCTTAGCTTCCGAGATCGGGCGTTTTCAGGGTAGTATGGCCGTAAGCTGCCAGGACAACTGAAAAGATCCTATTTGAAGAAGACGCAGGCCAAACTAGACTCCAGCAAAAAGTGTCAAACAGCGCCCTCTGCTGTCAGGCAAGAGCAGAAACCATAAAAAGCTTACAGCACCTGGTAATCCCAGGCGGTCTCCCATCCAAGTACTAACCAGGACCGCCCCTGCTTAGCTTCCGAGATCGGACGAGATCGGGTGTTTTCAGGGTAGTATGGCCGTAAGCTGCAAGGGCAACTGAAAAGATCCTATTTGAAGGCGACGCAGGCCAAACTAGACTCCAGCAAAAAGTGTCAAACAGCGCCCTCTGCTGTCAGGCAAGAGCAGAAACCATGAAAAGCTTACAGCACCTGGTATTCCCAGGCGGTCTCCCATCCAAGTACTAACCAGGGCCGCCCCTGCTTAGCTTCCGAGATCGGACGAGATCGGGCGTTTTCAGGGTAGTATGGCCGTAAGCTGCCAGGACAACTGAAAAGATCTTATTTGAAGGCGACCCAGGCCAAACTAGATCCAGCAAAAAGTGTCAAACAGCGCCCTCTGCTGTCAGGCTAGAGCAGAAACCATAAAAAGCTTACAGCACCTGGTATTCCCAGGCGGTCTCCCATCCAAGTACTAACCAGGCCCGCCCCTGCTTAGCTTCCGAGATTGGACGAGATCAGGCGTTTTCAGGGTGGTATGGCCGTAAGCTGCCAGGACAACTGAAAAGATCTTATTTGAAGGCGACGCAGGCCAAACTAGATCAAGCAAAAAGTGTCAAACAGCGCCCTCTGCTGTCAGGCTAGAGCAGAAACCATAAAAAGCTTACAGCACCTGGTATTCCCAGGCGGTCTCCCATCCAAGTACTAACCAGGCCCTCCCCTGCCTAGCTTCCGAGATCAGGCGTTTTCAGGGTAGTATGGCCGTAAGCTTTAAGGACAACTGAAAAAATCTTATTTGAAGGGCACGCAGGCCAAACTAGACTCCAGCAAAAAGTGTCAAACAGCGCCCTCTGCTGTCAGGCAAGAGCAGAAACCATAAAAAGCTTACAGCACCTGGTATTCCCAGGCGGTCTCCCATCCAAGTACTAACCAGGCCCGCCCCTGCTTAGCTTCCGAGATCGGACGAGATCGGGCGTTTTCAGGGTAGTATGGCCGTAAGCTGCCACATCAACTGAAAAGATCCTATTTGAAGGTGACGCAGGCCAAACTAGACTCCAGCAAAAAGTGTCAAACAGCGCCCTCTGCTGTCAGGCAAGAGCAGAAACCATAAAAAGCTTACAGCACCTGGTATTCCCAGGCGGTCTCCCATCCAAGTACTAACCAGGCCCGCCCCTGCTTAGCTTCCGAGATCGGGCGTTTTCAGGGTAGTATGGCCAAAAGCTGCCAAGGCAACTGAAAAGATCCTATTTGAAGGCGACGCAGGCCAAACTAGACTACAGCAAAAAGTGTCAAACAGCGCCCTCTGCTGTCAGGCAAGAGCAGAAACCATAAAAAGCTTACAGCACCTGGTATTCCCAGGCGGTCTCCCATCCAAGTACTAACCAGGCCCGCCCCTGCTTAGCTTCCGAGATCGGACGAGATCGGGCGTTTTCAGGGTAGTATGGCCATAAGCTTCCAGGTCAACTGAAAAGATCCTATTTGAAGAAGACGCAGGCCAAACTAGACTACAGCAAAAAGTGTCAAACAGCGCCCTCTGCTGTCAGGCAAGAGCAGAAACCATAAAAAGCTTACAGCACCTGGTATTCCCAGGCGGTCTCCCATCCAAGTACTAACCAGGCCCGCCCCTGCTTAGCTTCCGAGATCGGACGAGATCGGGCGTTTTCAGGGTAGTATGGCCGTAAGCTGCCACATCAACTGAAAAGATCCTATTTGAAGGCGACGCAGGCCAAACTAGACTCCAGCAAAAAGTGTCAAACAGCGCCCTCTGCTGTAAGGCAAGAGCGGAAACCATAAAAAGCTTACAGCACCTGGTATTTACAGGCGGTCTCCCATCCAAGTACTAACCAGGCCCGCCCCTGCTTAGCTTCCGAGATCGGGCGTTTTCAGGGTAGTATGGCCGTAATCTGCCAGGACAACTGAAAAGATCTTATTTGAAGGCGACGCAGGCCAAACTAGATCCAGCAAAAAGTGTCAAACAGCGCCCTCTGCTGTCAGGCTAGAGCAGAAACCATAAAAAGCTTACAGCACCTGGTATTCCCAGGCGGTCTCCCATCCAAGTACTAACCAGGCCCGCCCCTGCTTAGCTTCCGAGATCGGACGAGATCGGGCGTTTTCAGGGTAGTATGGCCATAAGCTGCCAGGTCAACTGAAAAGATCCTATTTGAAGAAGACGCAGGCCAAACTAGACTCCAGCAAAAAGTGTCAAACAGCGCCCTCTGCTGTCAGGCAAGAGCAGAAACCATAAAAAGCTTACAGCACCTGGTAATCCCAGGCGGTCTCCCATCCAAGTACTAACCAGGCCCGCCCCTGCTTAGCTTCCGAGATCGGACGAGATCGGGCGTTTTCAGGGTAGTATGGCCGTAAGCTGCAAGGGCAACTGAAAAGATCCTATTTGAAGGCGACGCAGGCCAAACTAGACTCCAGCAAAAAGTGTCAAACAGCGCCCTCTGCTGTCAGGCAAGAGCAGAAACCATAAAAAGCTTACAGCACCTGGTATTCCCAGGCGGTCTCCCATCCAAGTACTAACCAGGCCCGCCCCTGCTTAGCTTCCGAGATCGGACGAGATCGGGCTTTTTCAGGGTAGTATGGCCGTAAGCTGCCAGGGCAACTGAAAAGATCCTCTTTGAAGAAGACGCAGGCCAAACTAGACTCCAGCAAAATGTGTCAAACAGCGCCCTCTGCTGTCAGGCAAGAGCAGAAACCATGAAAAGCTTACAGCACCTGGTATTCCCAGGCGGTCTCCCATCCAAGTACTAACCAGGCCCGCCCCTGCTTAGCTTCCAAGATCGGACGAGATCGGGCGTTTTCAGGGTAGTATGGCCGTAAGCTGCCAGGACAACTGAAAAGATCTTATTTGAAGGCGACCCAGGCCAAACTAGATCCAGCAAAAAGTGTCAAACAGCGCCCTCTGCTGTCAGGCTAGAGCAGAAACCATACAAAGCTTACAGCACCTGGTATTCCCAGGCGGTCTCCCATCCAAGTACTAACCAGGCCCGCCCCTGCTTAGCTTCCGAGATCGGACGAGATCGGGCATTTTCAGGGTAGTATGGCCGTAAGCTGCCAGGTAAACTGAAAAGATCCTATTTGAAGGTGACGCAGGCCAAACTAGACTACAGCAAAAAGTGTCAAACAGCGCCCTCTGCTGTCAGGCAAGAGCAGAAACCATAAAAAGCTTACAGCACCTGGTATTCACAGGCGGTCTCCCATCCAAGTACTAACCAGGCCCGCCCCTGCTTAGCTTCCGAGATCGGGCGTTTTCAGGGTAGTATGGCCGTAAGCTGCCAGGACAACTGAAAAGATCCTATTTGAAGAAGACGCAGGCCAAACTAGACTCCAGCAAAAAGTGTCAAACAGCGCCCTCTGCTGTCAGGCAAGAGCAGAAACCATAAAAAGCTTACAGCACCTGGTAATCCCAGGCGGTCTCCCATCCAAGTACTAACCAGGACCGCCCCTGCTTAGCTTCCGAGATCGGACGAGATCGGGCGTTTTCAGGGTAGTATGGCCGTAAGCTGCAAGGGCAACTGAAAAGATCCTATTTGAAGGCGACGCAGGCCAAACTAGACTCCAGCAAAATGTGTCAAACAGCGCCCTCTGCTGTCAGGCAAGAGCAGAAACCATGAAAAGCTTACAGCACCTGGTATTCCCAGGCGGTCTCCCATCCAAGTACTAACCAGGCCCGCCCCTGCTTAGCTTCCGAGATCGGACGAGATCGGGCGTTTTCAGGGTAGTATGGCCGTAAGCTGCCAGGACAACTGAAAAGATCTTATTTGAAGGCGACCCAGGCCAAACTAGATCCAGCAAAAAGTGTCAAACAGCGCCCTCTGCTGTCAGGCAAGAGCAGAAACCATAAAAAGCTTACAGCACCTGGTATTCCCAGGCGGTCTCCCATCCAAGTACTAACCAGGCCCGCCCCTGCTTAGCTTCCGAGATCGGGCGTTTTCAGGGTAGTATGGCCGTAAGCTGCCAGGACAACTGAAAAGATCTTATTTGAAGGCGACGCAGGCCAAACTAGATCCAGCAAAAAGTGTCAAACAGCGCCCTCTGCTGTTAGGCAAGAGCAGAAACCATAAAAAGCTTACAGCACCTGGTATTCCCAGGCGGTCTCCCATTCAAGTACTAACCAGGCCCGCCCCTGCTTAGCCTCTGAGATCGGACGAGATCGGGCGTTTTCAAGGTAGTATGGCCGTAAGCTGCCAGGTCAACTGAAAAGATCCTATTTGAAGGTGACGCAGGCCAAACTGGACTCCAGCAAAACATGTCAAACAGCGCCCTCTGCTGTCAGGCAAGATCAGAAACCATAAAAAGCTTACAGCACCTGGTATTCCCAGGCGGTCTCCCATCCATGTACTAACCAGGCCCGCCCCTGCTTAGCTTCCGAGATCGGGCGTTTTCAGGGTAGTATGGCCGTAAGCTGCCAGGTCAACTGAAAAGATCCTATTTGAAGGTGACGCAGGCCAAACTAGACTCCAGCAAAACATGTCAAACAGCGCCCTCTGCTGTCAGGCAAGAGCAGAAACCATGAAAAGCTTACAACACCTGGTATTCCCAGGCGGTCTCCCATCCAAGTACTAACCAGGCCCGCCCCTGCTTAGCTCCCGAGATCGGACGAGATCAGGCGTTTTCAGGGTGGTATGGCCGTAAGCTGCCAGGACAACTGAAAAGATCTTATTTGAAGGCGACGCAGGCCAAACTAGATCAAGCAAAAAGTGTCAAACAGCGCCCTCTGCTGTCAGGCTAGAGCAGAAACCATAAAAAGCTTACAGCACCTGGTATTCCCAGGCGGTCGCCCATCCAAGTACTAACCAGGCCCTCCCCTGCTTAGCTTCCGAGATCAGGCGTTTTCAGGGTAGTATGGCCGTAAGCTTTAAGGACAACTGAAAAAATCTTATTTGAAGGCCACGCAGGCCAAACTAGACTCCAGCAAAAAGTGTCAAACAGCGCCCTCTGCTGTCAGGCAAGAGCAGAAACCATAAAAAGCTTACAGCACCTGGTATTCCCAGGCGGTCTCCCATCCAAGTACTAACCAGGCCCGCCCCTGCTTAGCTTCCGAGATCGGACGAGATCGGGCGTTTTCAGGGTAGTATGGCCGTAAGCTGTCACATCAACTGAAAAGATCCTATTTGAAGGCGACGCAGGCCAAACTAGACTCCAGCAAAAAGTGTCAAACAGCGCCCTCTGCTGTCAGGCAAGAGCAGAAACCATAAAAAGCTTACAGCACCTGGTATTCCCAGGCGGTCTCCCATCCAAGTACTAACGAGGCCCGCCCCTGCTTAGCTTCCGAGATCGGGCGTTTTCAGGGTAGTATGGCCAAAAGCTGCCAAGGCAACTGAAAAGATCCTATTTGAAGGCGACGCAGGCCAAACTAGACTACAGCAAAAAGTGTCAAACAGCGCCCTCTGCTGTCAGGCAAGAGCAGAAACCATAAAAAGCTTACAGCACCTGGTATTCCCAGGCGGTCTCCCATCCAAGTACTAACCAGGCCCGCCCCTGCTTAGCTTCCGAGATCGGACGAGATCGGGCGTTTTCAGGGTAGTATGGCCATAAGCTTCCAGGTCAACTGAAAAGATCCTATTTGAAGAAGACGCAGGCCAAACTAGACTCCAGCAAAAAGTGTCAAACAGCGCCCTCTGCTGTCAGGCAAGAGCAGAAACCATGAAAAGCTTACAGCACCTGGTATTCCCAGGCGGTCTCCCATCCAAGTACTAACCAGGCCCGCCCCTGCTTAGCTTCCGAGATCGGACGAGATCGGGTGTTTTCAGGGTAGTATGGCCGTAAGCTGCCAGGACAACTGAAAAGATCTTATTTGAAGGCGACCCAGGCCAAACTAGATCCAGCAAAAAGTGTCAAACAGCGCCCTCTGCTGTCAGGCTAGAGCAGAAACCATAAAAAGCTTACAGCACCTGGTATTCCCAGGCGGCCTCCCATCCAAGTACTAACCAGGCCCGCCCCTGCTTAGCTTCCGAGATCGGACGAGATCGGGCATTTTCAGGGTAGTATGGCCGTAAGCTGCCAGGTCAACTGAAAAGATCCTATTTGAAGGTGACGCAGGCCAAACTAGACTACAGCAAAAAGTGTCAAACAGCGCCCTCTGCTGTCAGGCAAGAGCAGAAACCATAAAAAGCTTACAGCACCTGGTATTCACAGGCGGTCTCCCATCCAAGTACTAACCAGGCCCGCCCCTGCTTAGCTTCCGAGATCGGGCGTTTTCAGGGTAGTATGGCCGTAAGCTGCCAGGACAACTGAAAAGATCCTATTTGAAGAAGACGCAGGCCAAACTAGACTCCAGCAAAAAGTGTCAAACAGCGCCCTCTGCTGTCAGGCAAGAGCAGAAACCATAAAAAGCTTACAGCACCTGGTAATCCCAGGCGGTCTCCCATCCAAGTACTAACCAGGACCGCCCCTGCTTAGCTTCCGAGATCGGACGAGATCGGGTGTTTTCAGGGTAGTATGGCCGTAAGCTGCAAGGGCAACTGAAAAGATCCTATTTGAAGGCGACGCAGGCCAAACTAGACTCCAGCAAAAAGTGTCAAACAGCGCCCTCTGCTGTCAGGCAAGAGCAGAAACCATGAAAAGCTTACAGCACCTGGTATTCCCAGGCGGTCTCCCATCCAAGTACTAACCAGGGCCGCCCCTGCTTAGCTTCCGAGATCGGACGAGATCGGGCGTTTTCAGGGTAGTATGGCCGTAAGCTGCCAGGACAACTGAAAAGATCTTATTTGAAGGCGACCCAGGCCAAACTAGATCCAGCAAAAAGTGTCAAACAGCGCCCTCTGCTGTCAGGCTAGAGCAGAAACCATAAAAAGCTTACAGCACCTGGTATTCCCAGGCGGTCTCCCATCCAAGTACTAACCAGGCCCGCCCCTGCTTAGCTTCCGAGATTGGACGAGATCAGGCGTTTTCAGGGTGGTATGGCCGTAAGCTGCCAGGACAACTGAAAAGATCTTATTTGAAGGCGACGCAGGCCAAACTAGATCAAGCAAAAAGTGTCAAACAGCGCCCTCTGCTGTCAGGCTAGAGCAGAAACCATAAAAAGCTTACAGCACCTGGTATTCCCAGGCGGTCTCCCATCCAAGTAATAACCAGGCCCTCCCCTGCCTAGCTTCCGAGATCAGGCGTTTTCAGGGTAGTATGGCCGTAAGCTTTAAGGACAACTGAAAAAATCTTATTTGAAGGCCACGCAGGCCAAACTAGACTCCAGCAAAAAGTGTCAAACAGCGCCCTCTGCTGTCAGGCAAGAGCAGAAACCATAAAAAGCTTACAGCACCTGGTATTCCCAGGCGGTCTCCCATCCAAGTACTAACCAGGCCCGCCCCTGCTTAGCTTCCGAGATCGGACGAGATCGGGCGTTTTCAGGGTAGTATGGCCGTAAGCTGCCACATCAACTGAAAAGATCCTATTTGAAGGTGACGCAGGCCAAACTAGACTCCAGCAAAAAGTGTCAAACAGCGCCCTCTGCTGTCAGGCAAGAGCAGAAACCATAAAAAGCTTACAGCACCTGGTATTCCCAGGCGGTCTCCCATCCAAGTACTAACCAGGCCCGCCCCTGCTTAGCTTCCGAGATCGGGCGTTTTCAGGGTAGTATGGCCAAAAGCTGCCAAGGCAACTGAAAAGATCCTATTTGAAGGCGACGCAGGCCAAACTAGACTACAGCAAAAAGTGTCAAACAGCGCCCTCTGCTGTCAGGCAAGAGCAGAAACCATAAAAAGCTTACAGCACCTGGTATTCCCAGGCGGTCTCCCATCCAAGTACTAACCAGGCCCGCCCCTGCTTAGCTTCCGAGATCGGACGAGATCGGGCGTTTTCAGGGTAGTATGGCCATAAGCTTCCAGGTCAACTGAAAAGATCCTATTTGAAGAAGACGCAGGCCAAACTAGACTACAGCAAAAAGTGTCAAACAGCGCCCTCTGCTGTCAGGCAAGAGCAGAAACCATAAAAAGCTTACAGCACCTGGTATTCCCAGGCGGTCTCCCATCCAAGTACTAACCAGGCCCGCCCCTGCTTAGCTTCCGAGATCGGACGAGATCGGGCGTTTTCAGGGTAGTATGGCCGTAAGCTGCCACATCAACTGAAAAGATCCTATTTGAAGGCGACGCAGGCCAAACTAGACTCCAGCAAAAAGTGTCAAACAGCGCCCTCTGCTGTCAGGCAAGAGCGGAAACCATAAAAAGCTTACAGCACCTGGTATTTACAGGCGGTCTCCCATCCAAGTACTAACCAGGCCCGCCCCTGCTTAGCTTCCGAGATCGGGCGTTTTCAGGGTAGTATGGCCGTAATCTGCCAGGACAACTGAAAAGATCTTATTTGAAGGCGACGCAGGCCAAACTAGATCCAGCAAAAAGTGTCAAACAGCGCCCTCTGCTGTCAGGCTAGAGCAGAAACCATAAAAAGCTTACAGCACCTGGTATTCCCAGGCGGTCTCCCATCCAAGTACTAACCAGGCCCGCCCCTGCTTAGCTTCCGAGATCGGACGAGATCGGGCGTTTTCAGGGTAGTATGGCCATAAGCTGCCAGGTCAACTGAAAAGATCCTATTTGAAGAAGACGCAGGCCAAACTAGACTCCAGCAAAAAGTGTCAAACAGCGCCCTCTGCTGTCAGGCAAGAGCAGAAACCATAAAAAGCTTACAGCACCTGGTAATCCCAGGCGGTCTCCCATCCAAGTACTAACCAGGCCCGCCCCTGCTTAGCTTCCGAGATCGGACGAGATCGGGCGTTTTCAGGGTAGTATGGCCGTAAGCTGCAAGGGCAACTGAAAAGATCCTATTTGAAGGCGACGCAGGCCAAACTAGACTCCAGCAAAAAGTGTCAAACAGCGCCCTCTGCTGTCAGGCAAGAGCAGAAACCATAAAAAGCTTACAGCACCTGGTATTCCCAGGCGGTCTCCCATCCAAGTACTAACCAGGCCCGCCCCTGCTTAGCTTCCGAGATCGGACGAGATCGGGCTTTTTCAGGGTAGTATGGCCGTAAGCTGCCAGGGCAACTGAAAAGATCCTATTTGAAGAAGACGCAGGCCAAACTAGACTCCAGCAAAAAGTGTCAAACAGCGCCCTCTGCTGTCAGGCAAGAGCAGAAACCATGAAAAGCTTACAGCACCTGGTATTCCCAGGCGGTCTCCCATCCAAGTACTAACCAGGCCCGCCCCTGCTTAGCTTCCAAGATCGGACGAGATCGGGCGTTTTCAGGGTAGTATGGCCGTAAGCTGCCAGGACAACTGAAAAGATCTTATTTGAAGGCGACCCAGGCCAAACTAGATCCAGCAAAAAGTGTCAAACAGCGCCCTCTGCTGTCAGGCTAGAGCAGAAACCATAAAAAGCTTACAGCACCTGGTATTCCCAGGCGGTCTCCCATCCAAGTACTAACCAGGCCCGCCCCTGCTTAGCTTCCGAGATCGGACGAGATCGGGCATTTTCAGGGTAGTATGGCCGTAAGCTGCCAGGTCAACTGAAAAGATCCTATTTGAAGGTGACGCAGGCCAAACTAGACTACAGCAAAAAGTGTCAAACAGCGCCCTCTGCTGTCAGGCAAGAGCAGAAACCATAAAAAGCTTACAGCACCTGGTATTCACAGGCGGTCTCCCATCCAAGTACTAACCAGGCCCGCCCCTGCTTAGCTTCCGAGATCGGGCGTTTTCAGGGTAGTATGGCCGTAAGCTGCCAGGACAACTGAAAAGATCCTATTTGAAGAAGACGCAGGCCAAACTAGACTCCAGCAAAAAGTGTCAAACAGCGCCCTCTGCTGTCAGGCAAGAGCAGAAACCATAAAAAGCTTACAGCACCTGGTAATCCCAGGCGGTCTCCCATCCAAGTACTAACCAGGACCGCCCCTGCTTAGCTTCCGAGATCGGACGAGATCGGGCGTTTTCAGGGTAGTATGGCCGTAAGCTGCAAGGGCAACTGAAAAGATCCTATTTGAAGGCGACGCAGGCCAAACTAGACTCCAGCAAAATGTGTCAAACAGCGCCCTCTGCTGTCAGGCAAGAGCAGAAACCATGAAAAGCTTACAGCACCTGGTATTCCCAGGCGGTCTCCCATCCAAGTACTAACCAGGCCCGCCCCTGCTTAGCTTCCGAGATCGGACGAGATCGGGCGTTTTCAGGGTAGTATGGCCGTAAGCTGCCAGGACAACTGAAAAGATCTTATTTGAAGGCGACCCAGGCCAAACTAGATCCAGCAAAAAGTGTCAAACAGCGCCCTCTGCTGTCAGGCAAGAGCAGAAACCATAAAAAGCTTACAGCACCTGGTATTCCCAGGCGGTCTCCCATCCAAGTACTAACCAGGCCCGCCCCTGCTTAGCTTCCGAGATCGGGCGTTTTCAGGGTAGTATGGCCGTAAGCTGCCAGGACAACTGAAAAGATCTTATTTGAAGGCGACGCAGGCCAAACTAGATCCAGCAAAAAGTGTCAAACAGCGCCCTCTGCTGTTAGGCAAGAGCAGAAACCATAAAAAGCTTACAGCACCTGGTATTCCCAGGCGGTCTCCCATTCAAGTACTAACCAGGCCCGCCCCTGCTTAGCCTCTGAGATCGGACGAGATCGGGCGTTTTCAAGGTAGTATGGCCGTAAGCTGCCAGGTCAACTGAAAAGATCCTATTTGAAGGTGACGCAGGCCAAACTAGACTCCAGCAAAACATGTCAAACAGCGCCCTCTGCTGTCAGGCAAGATCAGAAACCATAAAAAGCTTACAGCACCTGGTATTCCCAGGCGGTCTCCCATCCATGTACTAACCAGGCCCGCCCCTGCTTAGCTTCCGAGATCGGGCGTTTTCAGGGTAGTATGGCCGTAAGCTGCCAGGTCAACTGAAAAGATCCTATTTGAAGGTGACGCAGGCCAAACTAGACTCCAGCAAAACATGTCAAACAGCGCCCTCTGCTGTCAGGCAAGAGCAGAAACCATGAAAAGCTTACAACACCTGGTATTCCCAGGCGGTCTCCCATCCAAGTACTAACCAGGCCCGCCCCTGCTTAGCTCCCGAGATCGGACGAGATCAGGCGTTTTCAGGGTGGTATGGCCGTAAGCTGCCAGGACAACTGAAAAGATCTTATTTGAAGGCGACGCAGGCCAAACTAGATCAAGCAAAAAGTGTCAAACAGCGCCCTCTGCTGTCAGGCTAGAGCAGAAACCATAAAAAGCTTACAGCACCTGGTATTCCCAGGCGGTCGCCCATCCAAGTACTAACCAGGCCCTCCCCTGCTTAGCTTCCGAGATCAGGCGTTTTCAGGGTAGTATGGCCGTAAGCTTTAAGGACAACTGAAAAAATCTTATTTGAAGGCCACGCAGGCCAAACTAGACTCCAGCAAAAAGTGTCAAACAGCGCCCTCTGCTGTCAGGCAAGAGCAGAAACCATAAAAAGCTTACAGCACCTGGTATTCCCAGGCGGTCTCCCATCCAAGTACTAACCAGGCCCGCCCCTGCTTAGCTTCCGAGATCGGACGAGATCGGGCGTTTTCAGGGTAGTATGGCCGTAAGCTGTCACATCAACTGAAAAGATCCTATTTGAAGGCGACGCAGGCCAAACTAGACTCCAGCAAAAAGTGTCAAACAGCGCCCTCTGCTGTCAGGCAAGAGCAGAAACCATAAAAAGCTTACAGCACCTGGTATTCCCAGGCGGTCTCCCATCCAAGTACTAACGAGGCCCGCCCCTGCTTAGCTTCCGAGATCGGGCGTTTTCAGGGTAGTATGGCCAAAAGCTGCCAAGGCAACTGAAAAGATCCTATTTGAAGGCGACGCAGGCCAAACTAGACTACAGCAAAAAGTGTCAAACAGCGCCCTCTGCTGTCAGGCAAGAGCAGAAACCATAAAAAGCTTACAGCACCTGGTATTCCCAGGCGGTCTCCCATCCAAGTACTAACCAGGCCCGCCCCTGCTTAGCTTCCGAGATCGGACGAGATCGGGCGTTTTCAGGGTAGTATGGCCATAAGCTTCCAGGTCAACTGAAAAGATCCTATTTGAAGAAGACGCAGGCCAAACTAGACTCCAGCAAAAAGTGTCAAACAGCGCCCTCTGCTGTCAGGCAAGAGCAAAAACCATGAAAAGCTTACAGCACCTGGTATTCCCAGGCGGTCTCCCATCCAAGTACTAACCAGGCCCGCCCCTGCTTAGCTTCCGAGATCGGACGAGATCGGGTGTTTTCAGGGTAGTATGGCCGTAAGCTGCCAGGACAACTGAAAAGATCTTATTTGAAGGCGACCCAGGCCAAACTAGATCCAGCAAAAAGTGTCAAACAGCGCCCTCTGCTGTCAGGCTAGAGCAGAAACCATAAAAAGCTTACAGCACCTGGTATTCCCAGGCGGCCTCCCATCCAAGTACTAACCAGGCCCGCCCCTGCTTAGCTTCCGAGATCGGACGAGATCGGGCATTTTCAGGGTAGTATGGCCGTAAGCTGCCAGGTCAACTGAAAAGATCCTATTTGAAGGTGACGCAGGCCAAACTAGACTACAGCAAAAAGTGTCAAACAGCGCCCTCTGCTGTCAGGCAAGAGCAGAAACCATAAAAAGCTTACAGCACCTGGTATTCCCAGGCGGTCTCCCATCCAAGTACTAACCAGGCCCGCCCCTGCTTAGCTTCCGAGATCGGACGAGATCGGGCGTTTTCAGGGTAGTATGGCCGTAAGCTGCCACATCAACTGAAAAGATCCTATTTGAAGGCGACGCAGGCCAAACTAGACTCCAGCAAAAAGTGTCAAACAGCGCCCTCTGCTGTCAGGCAAGAGCGGAAACCATAAAAAGCTTACAGCACCTGGTATTCACAGGCGGTCTCCCATCCAAGTACTAACCAGGCCCGCCCCTGCTTAGCTTCCGAGATCGGGCGTTTTCAGGGTAGTATGGCCGTAATCTGCCAGGACAACTGAAAAGATCTTATTTGAAGGCGACGCAGGCCAAACTAGATCCAGCAAAAAGTGTCAAACAGCGCCCTCTGCTGTCAGGCTAGAGCAGAAACCATAAAAAGCTTACAGCACCTGGTATTCCCAGGCGGTCTCCCATCCAAGTACTAACCAGGCCCGCCCCTGCTTAGCTTCCGAGATCGGACGAGATCGGGCATTTTCAGGGTAGTATGGCCGTAAGCTGCCAGGTCAACTGAAAAGATCCTATTTGAAGGTGACGCAGGCCAAACTAGACTACAGCAAAAAGTGTCAAACAGCGCCCTCTGCTGTCAGGCAAGAGCAGAAACCATAAAAAGCTTACAGCACCTGGTATTCCCAGGCGGTCTCCCATCCAAGTACTAACCAGGCCCGCCCCTGCTTAGCTTCCGAGATTGGACGAGATCAGGCGTTTTCAGGGTGGTATGGCCGTAAGCTGCCAGGACAACTGAAAAGATCTTATTTGAAGGCGACGCAGGCCAAACTAGATCAAGCAAAAAGTGTCAAACAGCGCCCTCTGCTGTCAGGCTAGAGCAGAAACCATAAAAAGCTTACAGCACCTGGTATTCCCAGGCGGTCTCCCATCCAAGTACTAACCAGGCCCTCCCCTGCCTAGCTTCCGAGATCAGGCGTTTTCAGGGTAGTATGGCCGTAAGCTTTAAGGACAACTGAAAAAATCTTATTTGAAGGCCACGCAGGCCAAACTAGACTCCAGCAAAAAGTGTCAAACAGCGCCCTCTGCTGTCAGGCAAGAGCAGAAACCATAAAAAGCTTACAGCACCTGGTATTCCCAGGCGGTCTCCCATCCAAGTACTAACCAGGCCCGCCCCTGCTTAGCTTCCGAGATCGGACGAGATCGGGCGTTTTCAGGGTAGTATGGCCGTAAGCTGCCACATCAACTGAAAAGATCCTATTTGAAGGCGACGCAGGCCAAACTAGACTCCAGCAAAAAGTGTCAAACAGCGCCCTCTGCTGTCAGGCAAGAGCAGAAACCATAAAAAGCTTACAGCACCTGGTATTCCCAGGCGGTCTCCCATCCAAGTACTAACCAGGCCCGCCCCTGCTTAGCTTCCGAGATCGGGCGTTTTCAGGGTAGTATGGCCAAAAGCTGCCAAGGCAACTGAAAAGATCCTATTTGAAGGCGACGCAGGCCAAACTAGACTACAGCAAAAAGTGTCAAACAGCGCCCTCTGCTGTCAGGCAAGAGCAGAAACCATAAAAAGCTTACAGCACCTGGTATTCCCAGGCGGTCTCCCATCCAAGTACTAACCAGGCCCGCCCCTGCTTAGCTTCCGAGATCGGACGAGATCGGGCGTTTTCAGGGTAGTATGGCCATAAGCTTCCAGGTCAACTGAAAAGATCCTATTTGAAGAAGACGCAGGCCAAACTAGACTACAGCAAAAAGTGTCAAACAGCGCCCTCTGCTGTCAGGCAAGAGCAGAAACCATAAAAAGCTTACAGCACCTGGTATTCCCAGGCGGTCTCCCATCCAAGTACTAACCAGGCCCGCCCCTGCTTAGCTTCCGAGATCGGACGAGATCGGGCGTTTTCAGGGTAGTATGGCCGTAAGCTGCCACATCAACTGAAAAGATCCTATTTGAAGGCGACGCAGGCCAAACTAGACTCCAGCAAAAAGTGTCAAACAGCGCCCTCTGCTGTCAGGCAAGAGCGGAAACCATAAAAAGCTTACAGCACCTGGTATTCACAGGCGGTCTCCCATCCAAGTACTAACCAGGCCCGCCCCTGCTTAGCTTCCGAGATCGGGCGTTTTCAGGGTAGTATGGCCGTAATCTGCCAGGACAACTGAAAAGATCTTATTTGAAGGCGACGCAGGCCAAACTAGATCCAGCAAAAAGTGTCAAACAGCGCCCTCTGCTGTCAGGCTAGAGCAGAAACCATAAAAAGCTTACAGCACCTGGTATTCCCAGGCGGTCTCCCATCCAAGTACTAACCAGGCCCGCCCCTGCTTAGCTTCCGAGATCGGACGAGATCGGGCATTTTCAGGGTAGTATGGCCGTAAGCTGCCAGGTCAACTGAAAAGATCCTATTTGAAGGTGACGCAGGCCAAACTAGACTACAGCAAAAAGTGTCAAACAGCGCCCTCTGCTGTCAGGCAAGAGCAGAAACCATAAAAAGCTTACAGCACCTGGTATTCCCAGGCGGTCTCCCATCCAAGTACTAACCAGGCCCGCCCCTGCTTAGCTTCCTAGATCGGACGAGATCGGGCGTTTTCAGGGTAGTATGGCCGAAGGCTGCCAGGACAACTGAAAAGATCTTATTTGAAGGCGACGCAGGCCAAACTAGATCCAGCAAAAAGTGTCAAACAGCGCCCTCTGCTGTCAGGCTAGAGCAGAAACCATAAAAAGCTTACAGCACCTGGTATTCCCAGGCGGTCTCCCATCCAAGTACTAACCAGGCCCGCCCCTGCTTAGCTTCCGAGATCGGACGAGATCGGGCGTTTTCAGGGTAGTATGGCCATAAGCTGCCAGGTCAACTGAAAAGATCCTATTTGAAGAAGACGCAGGCCAAACTAGACTCCAGCAAAAAGTGTCAAACAGCGCCCTCTGCTGTCAGGCAAGAGCAGAAACCATAAAAAGCTTACAGCACCTGGTAATCCCAGGCGGTCTCCCATCCAAGTACTAACCAGGCCCGCCCCTGCTTAGCTTCCGAGATCGGACGAGATCGGGCGTTTTCAGGGTAGTATGGCCGTAAGCTGCAAGGGCAACTGAAAAGATCCTATTTGAAGGCGACGCAGGCCAAACTAGACTCCAGCAAAAAGTGTCAAACAGCGCCCTCTGCTGTCAGGCAAGAGCAGAAACCATAAAAAGCTTACAGCACCTGGTATTCCCAGGCGGTCTCCCATCCAAGTACTAACCAGGCCCGCCCCTGCTTAGCTTCCGAGATCGGACGAGATCGGGCTTTTTCAGGGTAGTATGGCCGTAAGCTGCCAGGGCAACTGAAAAGATCCTATTTGAAGAAGACGCAGGCCAAACTAGACTCCAGCAAAAAGTGTCAAACAGCGCCCTCTGCTGTCAGGCAAGAGCAGAAACCATGAAAAGCTTACAGCACCTGGTATTCCCAGGCGGTCTCCCATCCAAGTACTAACCAGGCCCGCCCCTGCTTAGCTTCCAAGATCGGACGAGATCGGGCGTTTTCAGGGTAGTATGGCCGTAAGCTGCCAGGACAACTGAAAAGATCTTATTTGAAGGCGACCCAGGCCAAACTAGATCCAGCAAAAAGTGTCAAACAGCGCCCTCTGCTGTCAGGCTAGAGCAGAAACCATAAAAAGCTTACAGCACCTGGTATTCCCAGGCGGTCTCCCATCCAAGTACTAACCAGGCCCGCCCCTGCTTAGCTTCCGAGATCGGACGAGATCGGGCATTTTCAGGGTAGTATGGCCGTAAGCTGCCAGGTCAACTGAAAAGATCCTATTTGAAGGTGACGCAGGCCAAACTAGACTACAGCAAAAAGTGTCAAACAGCGCCCTCTGCTGTCAGGCAAGAGCAGAAACCATAAAAAGCTTACAGCACCTGGTATTCACAGGCGGTCTCCCATCCAAGTACTAACCAGGCCCGCCCCTGCTTAGCTTCCGAGATCGGGCGTTTTCAGGGTAGTATGGCCGTAAGCTGCCAGGACAACTGAAAACATCCTATTTGAAGAAGACGCAGGCCAAACTAGACTCCAGCAAAAAGTGTCAAACAGCGCCCTCTGCTGTCAGGCAAGAGCAGAAACCATAAAAAGCTTACAGCACCTGGTAATCCCAGGCGGTCTCCCATCCAAGTACTAACCAGGACCGCCCCTGCTTAGCTTCCGAGATCGGACGAGATCGGGCGTTTTCAGGGTAGTATGGCCGTAAGCTGCAAGGGCAACTGAAAAGATCCTATTTGAAGGCGACGCAGGCCAAACTAGACTCCAGCAAAAAGTGTCAAACAGCGCCCTCTGCTGTCAGGCAAGAGCAGAAACCATGAAAAGCTTACAGCACCTGGTATTCCCAGGCGGTCTCCCATCCAAGTACTAACCAGGCCCGCCCCTGCTTAGCTTCCGAGATCGGACGAGATCGGGCGTTTTCAGGGTAGTATGGCCGTAAGCTGCCAGGACAACTGAAAAGATCTTATTTGAAGGCGACCCAGGCCAAACTAGATCCAGCAAAAAGTGTCAAACAGCGCCCTCTGCTGTCAGGCTAGAGCAGAAACCATAAAAAGCTTACAGCACCTGGTATTCCCAGGCGGTCTCCCATCCAAGTACTAACCAGGCCCGCCCCTGCTTAGCTTCCGAGATCGGGCGTTTTCAGGGTAGTATGGCCGTAAGCTGCCAGGACAACTGAAAAGATCTTATTTGAAGGCGACGCAGGCCAAACTAGATCCATTAAAAAGTGTCAAACAGCGCCCTCTGCTGTTAGGCAAGAGCAGAAACCATAAAAAGCTTACAGCACCTGGTATTCCCAGGCGGTCTCCCATTCAAGTACTAACCAGGCCCGCCCCTGCTTAGCCTCTGAGATCGGACGAGATCGGGCGTTTTCAAGGTAGTATGGCCGTAAGCTGCCAGGTCAACTGAAAAGATCCTATTTGAAGGTGACGCAGGCCAAACTAGACTCCAGCAAAACATGTCAAACAGCGCCCTCTGCTGTCAGGCAAGATCAGAAACCATAAAAAGCTTACAGCACCTGGTATTCCCAGGCGGTCTCCCATCCATGTACTAACCAGGCCCGCCCCTGCTTAGCTTCCGAGATCGGGCGTTTTCAGGGTAGTATGGCCGTAAGCTGCCAGGTCAACTGAAAAGATCCTATTTGAAGGTGACGCAGGCCAAACTAGACTCCAGCAAAACATGTCAAACAGCGCCCTCTGCTGTCAGGCAAGAGCAGAAACCATGAAAAGCTTACAACACCTGGTATTCCCAGGCGGTCTCCCATCCAAGTACTAACCAGGCCCGCCCCTGCTTAGCTTCCGAGATCGGACGAGATCGGGCGTTTTCAGGGTAGTATGGCCATAAGCTTCCAGGTCAACTGAAAAGATCCTATTTGAAGAAGACGCAGGCCAAACTAGACTCCAGCAAAAAGTGTCAAACAGCGCCCTCTGCTGTCAGGCAAGAGCAAAAACCATGAAAAGCTTACAGCACCTGGTATTCCCAGGCGGTCTCCCATCCAAGTACTAACCAGGCCCGCCCCTGCTTAGCTTCCGAGATCGGACGAGATCGGGTGTTTTCAGGGTAGTATGGCCGTAAGCTGCCAGGACAACTGAAAAGATCTTATTTGAAGGCGACCCAGGCCAAACTAGATCCAGCAAAAAGTGTCAAACAGCGCCCTCTGCTGTCAGGCTAGAGCAGAAACCATAAAAAGCTTACAGCACCTGGTATTCCCAGGCGGCCTCCCATCCAAGTACTAACCAGGCCCGCCCCTGCTTAGCTTCCGAGATCGGACGAGATCGGGCATTTTCAGGGTAGTATGGCCGTAAGCTGCCAGGTCAACTGAAAAGATCCTATTTGAAGGTGACGCAGGCCAAACTAGACTACAGCAAAAAGTGTCAAACAGCGCCCTCTGCTGTCAGGCAAGAGCAGAAACCATAAAAAGCTTACAGCACCTGGTATTCCCAGGCGGTCTCCCATCCAAGTACTAACCAGGCCCGCCCCTGCTTAGCTTCCGAGATCGGGCGTTTTCAGGGTAGTATGGCCGTAAGCTGCCAGGACAACTGAAAAGATCCTATTTGAAGAAGACGCAGGCCAAACTAGACTCCAGCAAAAAGTGTCAAACAGCGCCCTCTGCTGTCAGGCAAGAGCAGAAACCATAAAAAGCTTACAGCACCTGGTAATCCCAGGCGGTCTCCCATCCAAGTACTAACCAGGACCGCCCCTGCTTAGCTTCCGAGATCGGACGAGATCGGGTGTTTTCAGGGTAGTATGGCCGTAAGCTGCAAGGGCAACTGAAAAGATCCTATTTGAAGGCGACGCAGGCCAAACTAGACTCCAGCAAAAAGTGTCAAACAGCGCCCTCTGCTGTCAGGCAAGAGCAGAAACCATGAAAAGCTTACAGCACCTGGTATTCCCAGGCGGTCTCCCATCCAAGTACTAACCAGGGCCGCCCCTGCTTAGCTTCCGAGATCGGACGAGATCGGGCGTTTTCAGGGTAGTATGGCCGTAAGCTGCCAGGACAACTGAAAAGATCTTATTTGAAGGCGACCCAGGCCAAACTAGATCCAGCAAAAAGTGTCAAACAGCGCCCTCTGCTGTCAGGCTAGAGCAGAAACCATAAAAAGCTTACAGCACCTGGTATTCCCAGGCGGTCTCCCATCCAAGTACTAACCAGGCCCGCCCCTGCTTAGCTTCCGAGATTGGACGAGATCAGGCGTTTTCAGGGTGGTATGGCCGTAAGCTGCCAGGACAACTGAAAAGATCTTATTTGAAGGCGACGCAGGCCAAACTAGATCAAGCAAAAAGTGTCAAACAGCGCCCTCTGCTGTCAGGCTAGAGCAGAAACCATAAAAAGCTTACAGCACCTGGTATTCCCAGGCGGTCTCCCATCCAAGTACTAACCAGGCCCTCCCCTGCCTAGCTTCCGAGATCAGGCGTTTTCAGGGTAGTATGGCCGTAAGCTTTAAGGACAACTGAAAAAATCTTATTTGAAGGCCACGCAGGCCAAACTAGACTCCAGCAAAAAGTGTCAAACAGCGCCCTCTGCTGTCAGGCAAGAGCAGAAACCATAAAAAGCTTACAGCACCTGGTATTCCCAGGCGGTCTCCCATCCAAGTACTAACCAGGCCCGCCCCTGCTTAGCTTCCGAGATCGGACGAGATCGGGCGTTTTCAGGGTAGTATGGCCGTAAGCTGCCACATCAACTGAAAAGATCCTATTTGAAGGCGAGGCAGGCCAAACTAGACTCCAGCAAAAAGTGTCAAACAGCGCCCTCTGCTGTCAGGCAAGAGCAGAAACCATAAAAAGCTTACAGCACCTGGTATTCCCAGGCGGTCTCCCATCCAAGTACTAACCAGGCCCGCCCCTGCTTAGCTTCCGAGATCGGGCGTTTTCAGGGTAGTATGGCCAAAAGCTGCCAAGGCAACTGAAAAGATCCTATTTGAAGGCGACGCAGGCCAAACTAGACTACAGCAAAAAGTGTCAAACAGCGCCCTCTGCTGTCAGGCAAGAGCAGAAACCATAAAAAGCTTACAGCACCTGGTATTCCCAGGCGGTCTCCCATCCAAGTACTAACCAGGCCCGCCCCTGCTTAGCTTCCGAGATCGGACGAGATCGGGCGTTTTCAGGGTAGTATGGCCATAAGCTTCCAGGTCAACTGAAAAGATCCTATTTGAAGAAGACGCAGGCCAAACTAGACTACAGCAAAAAGTGTCAAACAGCGCCCTCTGCTGTCAGGCAAGAGCAGAAACCATAAAAAGCTTACAGCACCTGGTATTCCCAGGCGGTCTCCCATCCAAGTACTAACCAGGCCCGCCCCTGCTTAGCTTCCGAGATCGGACGAGATCGGGCGTTTTCAGGGTAGTATGGCCGTAAGCTGCCACATCAACTGAAAAGATCCTATTTGAAGGCGACGCAGGCCAAACTAGACTCCAGCAAAAAGTGTCAAACAGCGCCCTCTGCTGTCAGGCAAGAGCGGAAACCATAAAAAGCTTACAGCACCTGGTATTCACAGGCGGTCTCCCATCCAAGTACTAACCAGGCCCGCCCCTGCTTAGCTTCCGAGATCGGGCGTTTTCAGGGTAGTATGGCCGTAATCTGCCAGGACAACTGAAAAGATCTTATTTGAAGGCGACGCAGGCCAAACTAGATCCAGCAAAAAGTGTCAAACAGCGCCCTCTGCTGTCAGGCTAGAGCAGAAACCATAAAAAGCTTACAGCACCTGGTATTCCCAGGCGGTCTCCCATCCAAGTACTAACCAGGCCCGCCCCTGCTTAGCTTCCGAGATCGGACGAGATCGGGCATTTTCAGGGTAGTATGGCCGTAAGCTGCCAGGTCAACTGAAAAGATCCTATTTGAAGGTGACGCAGGCCAAACTAGACTACAGCAAAAAGTGTCAAACAGCGCCCTCTGCTGTCAGGCAAGAGCAGAAACCATAAAAAGCTTACAGCACCTGGTATTCCCAGGCGGTCTCCCATCCAAGTACTAACCAGGCCCGCCCCTGCTTAGCTTCCTAGATCGGACGAGATCGGGCGTTTTCAGGGTAGTATGGCCGAAGGCTGCCAGGACAACTGAAAAGATCTTATTTGAAGGCGACGCAGGCCAAACTAGATCCAGCAAAAAGTGTCAAACAGCGCCCTCTGCTGTCAGGCTAGAGCAGAAACCATAAAAAGCTTACAGCACCTGGTATTCCCAGGCGGTCTCCCATCCAAGTACTAACCAGGCCCGCCCCTGCTTAGCTTCCGAGATCGGACGAGATCGGGCGTTTTCAGGGTAGTATGGCCATAAGCTGCCAGGTCAACTGAAAAGATCCTATTTGAAGAAGACGCAGGCCAAACTAGACTCCAGCAAAAAGTGTCAAACAGCGCCCTCTGCTGTCAGGCAAGAGCAGAAACCATAAAAAGCTTACAGCACCTGGTAATCCCAGGCGGTCTCCCATCCAAGTACTAACCAGGCCCGCCCCTGCTTAGCTTCCGAGATCGGACGAGATCGGGCGTTTTCAGGGTAGTATGGCCGTAAGCTGCAAGGGCAACTGAAAAGATCCTATTTGAAGGCGACGCAGGCCAAACTAGACTCCAGCAAAAAGTGTCAAACAGCGCCCTCTGCTGTCAGGCAAGAGCAGAAACCATAAAAAGCTTACAGCACCTGGTATTCCCAGGCGGTCTCCCATCCAAGTACTAACCAGGCCCGCCCCTGCTTAGCTTCCGAGATCGGACGAGATCGGGCTTTTTCAGGGTAGTATGGCCGTAAGCTGCCAGGGCAACTGAAAAGATCCTATTTGAAGAAGACGCAGGCCAAACTAGACTCCAGCAAAAAGTGTCAAACAGCGCCCTCTGCTGTCAGGCAAGAGCAGAAACCATGAAAAGCTTACAGCACCTGGTATTCCCAGGCGGTCTCCCATCCAAGTACTAACCAGGCCCGCCCCTGCTTAGCTTCCAAGATCGGACGAGATCGGGCGTTTTCAGGGTAGTATGGCCGTAAGCTGCCAGGACAACTGAAAAGATCTTATTTGAAGGCGACCCAGGCCAAACTAGATCCAGCAAAAAGTGTCAAACAGCGCCCTCTGCTGTCAGGCTAGAGCAGAAACCATAAAAAGCTTACAGCACCTGGTATTCCCAGGCGGTCTCCCATCCAAGTACTAACCAGGCCCGCCCCTGCTTAGCTTCCGAGATCGGACGAGATCGGGCATTTTCAGGGTAGTATGGCCGTAAGCTGCCAGGTCAACTGAAAAGATCCTATTTGAAGGTGACGCAGGCCAAACTAGACTACAGCAAAAAGTGTCAAACAGCGCCCTCTGCTGTCAGGCAAGAGCAGAAACCATAAAAAGCTTACAGCACCTGGTATTCACAGGCGGTCTCCCATCCAAGTACTAACCAGGCCCGCCCCTGCTTAGCTTCCGAGATCGGGCGTTTTCAGGGTAGTATGGCCGTAAGCTGCCAGGACAACTGAAAACATCCTATTTGAAGAAGACGCAGGCCAAACTAGACTCCAGCAAAAAGTGTCAAACAGCGCCCTCTGCTGTCAGGCAAGAGCAGAAACCATAAAAAGCTTACAGCACCTGGTAATCCCAGGCGGTCTCCCATCCAAGTACTAACCAGGACCGCCCCTGCTTAGCTTCCGAGATCGGACGAGATCGGGCGTTTTCAGGGTAGTATGGCCGTAAGCTGCAAGGGCAACTGAAAAGATCCTATTTGAAGGCGACGCAGGCCAAACTAGACTCCAGCAAAAAGTGTCAAACAGCGCCCTCTGCTGTCAGGCAAGAGCAGAAACCATGAAAAGCTTACAGCACCTGGTATTCCCAGGCGGTCTCCCATCCAAGTACTAACCAGGCCCGCCCCTGCTTAGCTTCCGAGATCGGACGAGATCGGGCGTTTTCAGGGTAGTATGGCCGTAAGCTGCCAGGACAACTGAAAAGATCTTATTTGAAGGCGACCCAGGCCAAACTAGATCCAGCAAAAAGTGTCAAACAGCGCCCTCTGCTGTCAGGCTAGAGCAGAAACCATAAAAAGCTTACAGCACCTGGTATTCCCAGGCGGTCTCCCATCCAAGTACTAACCAGGCCCGCCCCTGCTTAGCTTCCGAGATCGGGCGTTTTCAGGGTAGTATGGCCGTAAGCTGCCAGGACAACTGAAAAGATCTTATTTGAAGGCGACGCAGGCCAAACTAGATCCATTAAAAAGTGTCAAACAGCGCCCTCTGCTGTTAGGCAAGAGCAGAAACCATAAAAAGCTTACAGCACCTGGTATTCCCAGGCGGTCTCCCATTCAAGTACTAACCAGGCCCGCCCCTGCTTAGCCTCTGAGATCGGACGAGATCGGGCGTTTTCAAGGTAGTATGGCCGTAAGCTGCCAGGTCAACTGAAAAGATCCTATTTGAAGGTGACGCAGGCCAAACTAGACTCCAGCAAAACATGTCAAACAGCGCCCTCTGCTGTCAGGCAAGATCAGAAACCATAAAAAGCTTACAGCACCTGGTATTCCCAGGCGGTCTCCCATCCATGTACTAACCAGGCCCGCCCCTGCTTAGCTTCCGAGATCGGGCGTTTTCAGGGTAGTATGGCCGTAAGCTGCCAGGTCAACTGAAAAGATCCTATTTGAAGGTGACGCAGGCCAAACTAGACTCCAGCAAAACATGTCAAACAGCGCCCTCTGCTGTCAGGCAAGAGCAGAAACCATGAAAAGCTTACAACACCTGGTATTCCCAGGCGGTCTCCCATCCAAGTACTAACCAGGCCCGCCCCTGCTTAGCTTCCGAGATCGGACGAGATCGGGCGTTTTCAGGGTAGTATGGCCATAAGCTTCCAGGTCAACTGAAAAGATCCTATTTGAAGAAGACGCAGGCCAAACTAGACTCCAGCAAAAAGTGTCAAACAGCGCCCTCTGCTGTCAGGCAAGAGCAAAAACCATGAAAAGCTTACAGCACCTGGTATTCCCAGGCGGTCTCCCATCCAAGTACTAACCAGGCCCGCCCCTGCTTAGCTTCCGAGATCGGACGAGATCGGGTGTTTTCAGGGTAGTATGGCCGTAAGCTGCCAGGACAACTGAAAAGATCTTATTTGAAGGCGACCCAGGCCAAACTAGATCCAGCAAAAAGTGTCAAACAGCGCCCTCTGCTGTCAGGCTAGAGCAGAAACCATAAAAAGCTTACAGCACCTGGTATTCCCAGGCGGCCTCCCATCCAAGTACTAACCAGGCCCGCCCCTGCTTAGCTTCCGAGATCGGACGAGATCGGGCATTTTCAGGGTAGTATGGCCGTAAGCTGCCAGGTCAACTGAAAAGATCCTATTTGAAGGTGACGCAGGCCAAACTAGACTACAGCAAAAAGTGTCAAACAGCGCCCTCTGCTGTCAGGCAAGAGCAGAAACCATAAAAAGCTTACAGCACCTGGTATTCCCAGGCGGTCTCCCATCCAAGTACTAACCAGGCCCGCCCCTGCTTAGCTTCCGAGATCGGGCGTTTTCAGGGTAGTATGGCCGTAAGCTGCCAGGACAACTGAAAAGATCCTATTTGAAGAAGACGCAGGCCAAACTAGACTCCAGCAAAAAGTGTCAAACAGCGCCCTCTGCTGTCAGGCAAGAGCAGAAACCATAAAAAGCTTACAGCACCTGGTAATCCCAGGCGGTCTCCCATCCAAGTACTAACCAGGACCGCCCCTGCTTAGCTTCCGAGATCGGACGAGATCGGGTGTTTTCAGGGTAGTATGGCCGTAAGCTGCAAGGGCAACTGAAAAGATCCTATTTGAAGGCGACGCAGGCCAAACTAGACTCCAGCAAAAAGTGTCAAACAGCGCCCTCTGCTGTCAGGCAAGAGCAGAAACCATGAAAAGCTTACAGCACCTGGTATTCCCAGGCGGTCTCCCATCCAAGTACTAACCAGGGCCGCCCCTGCTTAGCTTCCGAGATCGGACGAGATCGGGCGTTTTCAGGGTAGTATGGCCGTAAGCTGCCAGGACAACTGAAAAGATCTTATTTGAAGGCGACCCAGGCCAAACTAGATCCAGCAAAAAGTGTCAAACAGCGCCCTCTGCTGTCAGGCTAGAGCAGAAACCATAAAAAGCTTACAGCACCTGGTATTCCCAGGCGGTCTCCCATCCAAGTACTAACCAGGCCCGCCCCTGCTTAGCTTCCGAGATTGGACGAGATCAGGCGTTTTCAGGGTGGTATGGCCGTAAGCTGCCAGGACAACTGAAAAGATCTTATTTGAAGGCGACGCAGGCCAAACTAGATCAAGCAAAAAGTGTCAAACAGCGCCCTCTGCTGTCAGGCTAGAGCAGAAACCATAAAAAGCTTACAGCACCTGGTATTCCCAGGCGGTCTCCCATCCAAGTACTAACCAGGCCCTCCCCTGCCTAGCTTCCGAGATCAGGCGTTTTCAGGGTAGTATGGCCGTAAGCTTTAAGGACAACTGAAAAAATCTTATTTGAAGGCCACGCAGGCCAAACTAGACTCCAGCAAAAAGTGTCAAACAGCGCCCTCTGCTGTCAGGCAAGAGCAGAAACCATAAAAAGCTTACAGCACCTGGTATTCCCAGGCGGTCTCCCATCCAAGTACTAACCAGGCCCGCCCCTGCTTAGCTTCCGAGATCGGACGAGATCGGGCGTTTTCAGGGTAGTATGGCCGTAAGCTGCCACATCAACTGAAAAGATCCTATTTGAAGGCGAGGCAGGCCAAACTAGACTCCAGCAAAAAGTGTCAAACAGCGCCCTCTGCTGTCAGGCAAGAGCAGAAACCATAAAAAGCTTACAGCACCTGGTATTCCCAGGCGGTCTCCCATCCAAGTACTAACCAGGCCCGCCCCTGCTTAGCTTCCGAGATCGGGCGTTTTCAGGGTAGTATGGCCAAAAGCTGCCAAGGCAACTGAAAAGATCCTATTTGAAGGCGACGCAGGCCAAACTAGACTACAGCAAAAAGTGTCAAACAGCGCCCTCTGCTGTCAGGCAAGAGCAGAAACCATAAAAAGCTTACAGCACCTGGTATTCCCAGGCGGTCTCCCATCCAAGTACTAACCAGGCCCGCCCCTGCTTAGCTTCCGAGATCGGACGAGATCGGGCGTTTTCAGGGTAGTATGGCCATAAGCTTCCAGGTCAACTGAAAAGATCCTATTTGAAGAAGACGCAGGCCAAACTAGACTACAGCAAAAAGTGTCAAACAGCGCCCTCTGCTGTCAGGCAAGAGCAGAAACCATAAAAAGCTTACAGCACCTGGTATTCCCAGGCGGTCTCCCATCCAAGTACTAACCAGGCCCGCCCCTGCTTAGCTTCCGAGATCGGACGAGATCGGGCGTTTTCAGGGTAGTATGGCCGTAAGCTGCCACATCAACTGAAAAGATCCTATTTGAAGGCGACGCAGGCCAAACTAGACTCCAGCAAAAAGTGTCAAACAGCGCCCTCTGCTGTCAGGCAAGAGCGGAAACCATAAAAAGCTTACAGCACCTGGTATTCACAGGCGGTCTCCCATCCAAGTACTAACCAGGCCCGCCCCTGCTTAGCTTCCGAGATCGGGCGTTTTCAGGGTAGTATGGCCGTAATCTGCCAGGACAACTGAAAAGATCTTATTTGAAGGCGACGCAGGCCAAACTAGATCCAGCAAAAAGTGTCAAACAGCGCCCTCTGCTGTCAGGCTAGAGCAGAAACCATAAAAAGCTTACAGCACCTGGTATTCCCAGGCGGTCTCCCATCCAAGTACTAACCAGGCCCGCCCCTGCTTAGCTTCCGAGATCGGACGAGATCGGGCATTTTCAGGGTAGTATGGCCGTAAGCTGCCAGGTCAACTGAAAAGATCCTATTTGAAGGTGACGCAGGCCAAACTAGACTACAGCAAAAAGTGTCAAACAGCGCCCTCTGCTGTCAGGCAAGAGCAGAAACCATAAAAAGCTTACAGCACCTGGTATTCCCAGGCGGTCTCCCATCCAAGTACTAACCAGGCCCGCCCCTGCTTAGCTTCCTAGATCGGACGAGATCGGGCGTTTTCAGGGTAGTATGGCCGAAGGCTGCCAGGACAACTGAAAAGATCTTATTTGAAGGCGACGCAGGCCAAACTAGATCCAGCAAAAAGTGTCAAACAGCGCCCTCTGCTGTCAGGCTAGAGCAGAAACCATAAAAAGCTTACAGCACCTGGTATTCCCAGGCGGTCTCCCATCCAAGTACTAACCAGGCCCGCCCCTGCTTAGCTTCCGAGATCGGACGAGATCGGGCGTTTTCAGGGTAGTATGGCCATAAGCTGCCAGGTCAACTGAAAAGATCCTATTTGAAGAAGACGCAGGCCAAACTAGACTCCAGCAAAAAGTGTCAAACAGCGCCCTCTGCTGTCAGGCAAGAGCAGAAACCATAAAAAGCTTACAGCACCTGGTAATCCCAGGCGGTCTCCCATCCAAGTACTAACCAGGCCCGCCCCTGCTTAGCTTCCGAGATCGGACGAGATCGGGCGTTTTCAGGGTAGTATGGCCGTAAGCTGCAAGGGCAACTGAAAAGATCCTATTTGAAGGCGACGCAGGCCAAACTAGACTCCAGCAAAAAGTGTCAAACAGCGCCCTCTGCTGTCAGGCAAGAGCAGAAACCATAAAAAGCTTACAGCACCTGGTATTCCCAGGCGGTCTCCCATCCAAGTACTAACCAGGCCCGCCCCTGCTTAGCTTCCGAGATCGGACGAGATCGGGCTTTTTCAGGGTAGTATGGCCGTAAGCTGCCAGGGCAACTGAAAAGATCCTATTTGAAGAAGACGCAGGCCAAACTAGACTCCAGCAAAAAGTGTCAAACAGCGCCCTCTGCTGTCAGGCAAGAGCAGAAACCATGAAAAGCTTACAGCACCTGGTATTCCCAGGCGGTCTCCCATCCAAGTACTAACCAGGCCCGCCCCTGCTTAGCTTCCAAGATCGGACGAGATCGGGCGTTTTCAGGGTAGTATGGCCGTAAGCTGCCAGGACAACTGAAAAGATCTTATTTGAAGGCGACCCAGGCCAAACTAGATCCAGCAAAAAGTGTCAAACAGCGCCCTCTGCTGTCAGGCTAGAGCAGAAACCATAAAAAGCTTACAGCACCTGGTATTCCCAGGCGGTCTCCCATCCAAGTACTAACCAGGCCCGCCCCTGCTTAGCTTCCGAGATCGGACGAGATCGGGCATTTTCAGGGTAGTATGGCCGTAAGCTGCCAGGTCAACTGAAAAGATCCTATTTGAAGGTGACGCAGGCCAAACTAGACTACAGCAAAAAGTGTCAAACAGCGCCCTCTGCTGTCAGGCAAGAGCAGAAACCATAAAAAGCTTACAGCACCTGGTATTCACAGGCGGTCTCCCATCCAAGTACTAACCAGGCCCGCCCCTGCTTAGCTTCCGAGATCGGGCGTTTTCAGGGTAGTATGGCCGTAAGCTGCCAGGACAACTGAAAAGATCCTATTTGAAGAAGACGCAGGCCAAACTAGACTCCAGCAAAAAGTGTCAAACAGCGCCCTCTGCTGTCAGGCAAGAGCAGAAACCATAAAAAGCTTACAGCACCTGGTAATCCCAGGCGGTCTCCCATCCAAGTACTAACCAGGACCGCCCCTGCTTAGCTTCCGAGATCGGACGAGATCGGGCGTTTTCAGGGTAGTATGGCCGTAAGCTGCAAGGGCAACTGAAAAGATCCTATTTGAAGGCGACGCAGGCCAAACTAGACTCCAGCAAAAAGTGTCAAACAGCGCCCTCTGCTGTCAGGCAAGAGCAGAAACCATGAAAAGCTTACAGCACCTGGTATTCCCAGGCGGTCTCCCATCCAAGTACTAACCAGGCCCGCCCCTGCTTAGCTTCCGAGATCGGACGAGATCGGGCGTTTTCAGGGTAGTATGGCCGTAAGCTGCCAGGACAACTGAAAAGATCTTATTTGAAGGCGACCCAGGCCAAACTAGATCCAGCAAAAAGTGTCAAACAGCGCCCTCTGCTGTCAGGCTAGAGCAGAAACCATAAAAAGCTTACAGCACCTGGTATTCCCAGGCGGTCTCCCATCCAAGTACTAACCAGGCCCGCCCCTGCTTAGCTTCCGAGATCGGGCGTTTTCAGGGTAGTATGGCCGTAAGCTGCCAGGACAACTGAAAAGATCTTATTTGAAGGCGACGCAGGCCAAACTAGATCCAGCAAAAAGTGTCAAACAGCGCCCTCTGCTGTTAGGCAAGAGCAGAAACCATAAAAAGCTTACAGCACCTGGTATTCCCAGGCGGTCTCCCATTCAAGTACTAACCAGGCCCGCCCCTGCTTAGCCTCTGAGATCGGACGAGATCGGGCGTTTTCAAGGTAGTATGGCCGTAAGCTGCCAGGTCAACTGAAAAGATCCTATTTGAAGGTGACGCAGGCCAAACTAGACTCCAGCAAAACATGTCAAACAGCGCCCTCTGCTGTCAGGCAAGATCAGAAACCATAAAAAGCTTACAGCACCTGGTATTCCCAGGCGGTCTCCCATCCATGTACTAACCAGGCCTGCCCCTGCTTAGCTTCCGAGATCGGGCGTTTTCAGGGTAGTATGGCCGTAAGCTGCCAGGTCAACTGAAAAGATCCTATTTGAAGGTGACGCAGGCCAAACTAGACTCCAGCAAAACATGTCAAACAGCGCCCTCTGCTGTCAGGCAAGAGCAGAAACCATGAAAAGCTTACAACACCTGGTATTCCCAGGCGGTCTCCCATCCAAGTACTAACCAGGCCCGCCCCTGCTTAGCTCCCGAGATCGGACGAGATCAGGCGTTTTCAGGGTGGTATGGCCGTAAGCTGCCAGGACAACTGAAAAGATCTTATTTGAAGGCGACGCAGGCCAAACTAGATCAAGCAAAAAGTGTCAAACAGCGCCCTCTGCTGTCAGGCTAGAGCAGAAACCATAAAAAGCTTACAGCACCTGGTATTCCCAGGCGGTCGCCCATCCAAGTACTAACCAGGCCCTCCCCTGCTTAGCTTCCGAGATCAGGCGTTTTCAGGGTAGTATGGCCGTAAGCTTTAAGGACAACTGAAAAAATCTTATTTGAAGGCCACGCAGGCCAAACTAGACTCCAGCAAAAAGTGTCAAACAGCGCCCTCTGCTGTCAGGCAAGAGCAGAAACCATAAAAAGCTTACAGCACCTGGTATTCCCAGGCGGTCTCCCATCCAAGTACTAACCAGGCCCGCCCCTGCTTAGCTTCCGAGATCGGGCGTTTTCAGGGTAGTATGGCCAAAAGCTGCCAAGGCAACTGAAAAGATCCTATTTGAAGGCGACGCAGGCCAAACTAGACTACAGCAAAAAGTGTCAAACAGCGCCCTCTGCTGTCAGGCAAGAGCAGAAACCATAAAAAGCTTACAGCACCTGGTATTCCCAGGCGGTCTCCCATCCAAGTACTAACCAGGCCCGCCCCTGCTTAGCTTCCGAGATCGGACGAGATCGGGCGTTTTCAGGGTAGTATGGCCATAAGCTTCCAGGTCAACTGAAAAGATCCTATTTGAAGAAGACGCAGGCCAAACTAGACTCCAGCAAAAAGTGTCAAACAGCGCCCTCTGCTGTCAGGCAAGAGCAGAAACCATGAAAAGCTTACAGCACCTGGTATTCCCAGGCGGTCTCCCATCCAAGTACTAACCAGGCCCGCCCCTGCTTAGCTTCCGAGATCGGACGAGATCGGGTGTTTTCAGGGTAGTATGGCCGTAAGCTGCCAGGACAACTGAAAAGATCTTATTTGAAGGCGACCCAGGCCAAACTAGATCCAGCAAAAAGTGTCAAACAGCGCCCTCTGCTGTCAGGCTAGAGCAGAAACCATAAAAAGCTTACAGCACCTGGTATTCCCAGGCGGCCTCCCATCCAAGTACTAACCAGGCCCGCCCCTGCTTAGCTTCCGAGATCGGACGAGATCGGGCATTTTCAGGGTAGTATGGCCGTAAGCTGCCAGGTCAACTGAAAAGATCCTATTTGAAGGTGACGCAGGCCAAACTAGACTACAGCAAAAAGTGTCAAACAGCGCCCTCTGCTGTCAGGCAAGAGCAGAAACCATAAAAAGCTTACAGCACCTGGTATTCACAGGCGGTCTCCCATCCAAGTACTAACCAGGCCCGCCCCTGCTTAGCTTCCGAGATCGGGCGTTTTCAGGGTAGTATGGCCGTAAGCTGCCAGGACAACTGAAAAGATCCTATTTGAAGAAGACGCAGGCCAAACTAGACTCCAGCAAAAAGTGTCAAACAGCGCCCTCTGCTGTCAGGCAAGAGCAGAAACCATAAAAAGCTTACAGCACCTGGTAATCCCAGGCGGTCTCCCATCCAAGTACTAACCAGGACCGCCCCTGCTTAGCTTCCGAGATCGGACGAGATCGGGTGTTTTCAGGGTAGTATGGCCGTAAGCTGCAAGGGCAACTGAAAAGATCCTATTTGAAGGCGACGCAGGCCAAACTAGACTCCAGCAAAAAGTGTCAAACAGCGCCCTCTGCTGTCAGGCAAGAGCAGAAACCATGAAAAGCTTACAGCACCTGGTATTCCCAGGCGGTCTCCCATCCAAGTACTAACCAGGGCCGCCCCTGCTTAGCTTCCGAGATCGGACGAGATCGGGCGTTTTCAGGGTAGTATGGCCGTAAGCTGCCAGGACAACTGAAAAGATCTTATTTGAAGGCGACCCAGGCCAAACTAGATCCAGCAAAAAGTGTCAAACAGCGCCCTCTGCTGTCAGGCTAGAGCAGAAACCATAAAAAGCTTACAGCACCTGGTATTCCCAGGCGGTCTCCCATCCAAGTACTAACCAGGCCCGCCCCTGCTTAGCTTCCGAGATTGGACGAGATCAGGCGTTTTCAGGGTGGTATGGCCGTAAGCTGCCAGGACAACTGAAAAGATCTTATTTGAAGGCGACGCAGGCCAAACTAGATCAAGCAAAAAGTGTCAAACAGCGCCCTCTGCTGTCAGGCTAGAGCAGAAACCATAAAAAGCTTACAGCACCTGGTATTCCCAGGCGGTCTCCCATCCAAGTACTAACCAGGCCCTCCCCTGCCTAGCTTCCGAGATCAGGCGTTTTCAGGGTAGTATGGCCGTAAGCTTTAAGGACAACTGAAAAAATCTTATTTGAAGGCCACGCAGGCCAAACTAGACTCCAGCAAAAAGTGTCAAACAGCGCCTTCTGCTGTCAGGCAAGAGCAGAAACCATAAAAAGCTTACAGCACCTGGTATTCCCAGGCGGTCTCCCATCCAAGTACTAACCAGGCCCGCCCCTGCTTAGCTTCCGAGATCGGACGAGATCGGGCGTTTTCAGGGTAGTATGGCCGTAAGCTGCCACATCAACTGAAAAGATCCTATTTGAAGGCGAGGCAGGCCAAACTAGACTCCAGCAAAAAGTGTCAAACAGCGCCCTCTGCTGTCAGGCAAGAGCAGAAACCATAAAAAGCTTACAGCACCTGGTATTCCCAGGCGGTCTCCCATCCAAGTACTAACCAGGCCCGCCCCTGCTTAGCTTCCGAGATCGGGCGTTTTCAGGGTAGTATGGCCAAAAGCTGCCAAGGCAACTGAAAAGATCCTATTTGAAGGCGACGCAGGCCAAACTAGACTACAGCAAAAAGTGTCAAACAGCGCCCTCTGCTGTCAGGCAAGAGCAGAAACCATAAAAAGCTTACAGCACCTGGTATTCCCAGGCGGTCTCCCATCCAAGTACTAACCAGGCCCGCCCCTGCTTAGCTTCCGAGATCGGACGAGATCGGGCGTTTTCAGGGTAGTACGGCCATAAGCTTCCAGGTCAACTGAAAAGATCCTATTTGAAGAAGACGCAGGCCAAACTAGACTACAGCAAAAAGTGTCAAACAGCGCCCTCTGCTGTCAGGCAAGAGCAGAAACCATAAAAAGCTTACAGCACCTGGTATTCCCAGGCGGTCTCCCATCCAAGTACTAACCAGGCCCGCCCCTGCTTAGCTTCCGAGATCGGACGAGATCGGGCGTTTTCAGGGTAGTATGGCCGTAAGCTGCCACATCAACTGAAAAGATCCTATTTGAAGGCGACGCAGGCCAAACTAGACTCCAGCAAAAAGTGTCAAACAGCGCCCTCTGCTGTCAGGCAAGAGCGGAAACCATAAAAAGCTTACAGCACCTGGTATTCACAGGCGGTCTCCCATCCAAGTACTAACCAGGCCCGCCCCTGCTTAGCTTCCGAGATCGGGCGTTTTCAGGGTAGTATGGCCGTAATCTGCCAGGACAACTGAAAAGATCTTATTTGAAGGCGACGCAGGCCAAACTAGATCCAGCAAAAAGTGTCAAACAGCGCCCTCTGCTGTCAGGCTAGAGCAGAAACCATAAAAAGCTTACAGCACCTGGTATTCCCAGGCGGTCTCCCATCCAAGTACTAACCAGGCCCGCCCCTGCTTAGCTTCCGAGATCGGACGAGATCGGGCATTTTCAGGGTAGTATGGCCGTAAGCTGCCAGGTCAACTGAAAAGATCCTATTTGAAGGTGACGCAGGCCAAACTAGACTACAGCAAAAAGTGTCAAACAGCGCCCTCTGCTGTCAGGCAAGAGCAGAAACCATAAAAAGCTTACAGCACCTGGTATTCCCAGGCGGTCTCCCATCCAAGTACTAACCAGGCCCGCCCCTGCTTAGCTTCCTAGATCGGACGAGATCGGGCGTTTTCAGGGTAGTATGGCCGAAGGCTGCCAGGACAACTGAAAAGATCTTATTTGAAGGCGACGCAGGCCAAACTAGATGCAGCAAAAAGTGTCAAACAGCGCCCTCTGCTGTCAGGCTAGAGCAGAAACCATAAAAAGCTTACAGCACCTGGTATTCCCAGGCGGTCTCCCATCCAAGTACTAACCAGGCCCGCCCCTGCTTAGCTTCCGAGATCGGACGAGATCGGGCGTTTTCAGGGTAGTATGGCCATAAGCTGCCAGGTCAACTGAAAAGATCCTATTTGAAGAAGACGCAGGCCAAACTAGACTCCAGCAAAAAGTGTCAAACAGCGCCCTCTGCTGTCAGGCAAGAGCAGAAACCATAAAAAGCTTACAGCACCTGGTAATCCCAGGCGGTCTCCCATCCAAGTACTAACCAGGCCCGCCCCTGCTTAGCTTCCGAGATCGGACGAGATCGGGCGTTTTCAGGGTAGTATGGCCGTAAGCTGCAAGGGCAACTGAAAAGATCCTATTTGAAGGCGACGCAGGCCAAACTAGACTCCAGCAAAAAGTGTCAAACAGCGCCCTCTGCTGTCAGGCAAGAGCAGAAACCATAAAAAGCTTACAGCACCTGGTATTCCCAGGCGGTCTCCCATCCAAGTACTAACCAGGCCCGCCCCTGCTTAGCTTCCGAGATCGGACGAGATCGGGCTTTTTCAGGGTAGTATGGCCGTAAGCTGCCAGGGCAACTGAAAAGATCCTATTTGAAGAAGACGCAGGCCAAACTAGACTCCAGCAAAAAGTGTCAAACAGCGCCCTCTGCTGTCAGGCAAGAGCAGAAACCATGAAAAGCTTACAGCACCTGGTATTCCCAGGCGGTCTCCCATCCAAGTACTAACCAGGCCCGCCCCTGCTTAGCTTCCAAGATCGGACGAGATCGGGCGTTTTCAGGGTAGTATGGCCGTAAGCTGCCAGGACAACTGAAAAGATCTTATTTGAAGGCGACCCAGGCCAAACTAGATCCAGCAAAAAGTGTCAAACAGCGCCCTCTGCTGTCAGGCTAGAGCAGAAACCATAAAAAGCTTACAGCACCTGGTATTCCCAGGCGGTCTCCCATCCAAGTACTAACCAGGCCCGCCCCTGCTTAGCTTCCGAGATCGGACGAGATCGGGCATTTTCAGGGTAGTATGGCCGTAAGCTGCCAGGTCAACTGAAAAGATCCTATTTGAAGGTGACGCAGGCCAAACTAGACTACAGCAAAAAGTGTCAAACAGCGCCCTCTGCTGTCAGGCAAGAGCAGAAACCATAAAAAGCTTACAGCACCTGGTATTCACAGGCGGTCTCCCATCCAAGTACTAACCAGGCCCGCCCCTGCTTAGCTTCCGAGATCGGGCGTTTTCAGGGTAGTATGGCCGTAAGCTGCCAGGACAACTGAAAAGATCCTATTTGAAGAAGACGCAGGCCAAACTAGACTCCAGCAAAAAGTGTCAAACAGCGCCCTCTGCTGTCAGGCAAGAGCAGAAACCATAAAAAGCTTACAGCACCTGGTAATCCCAGGCGGTCTCCCATCCAAGTACTAACCAGGACCGCCCCTGCTTAGCTTCCGAGATCGGACGAGATCGGGCGTTTTCAGGGTAGTATGGCCGTAAGCTGCAAGGGCAACTGAAAAGATCCTATTTGAAGGCGACGCAGGCCAAACTAGACTCCAGCAAAAAGTGTCAAACAGCGCCCTCTGCTGTCAGGCAAGAGCAGAAACCATGAAAAGCTTACAGCACCTGGTATTCCCAGGCGGTCTCCCATCCAAGTACTAACCAGGCCCGCCCCTGCTTAGCTTCCGAGATCGGACGAGATCGGGCGTTTTCAGGGTAGTATGGCCGTAAGCTGCCAGGACAACTGAAAAGATCTTATTTGAAGGCGACCCAGGCCAAACTAGATCCAGCAAAAAGTGTCAAACAGCGCCCTCTGCTGTCAGGCTAGAGCAGAAACCATAAAAAGCTTACAGCACCTGGTATTCCCAGGCGGTCTCCCATCCAAGTACTAACCAGGCCCGCCCCTGCTTAGCTTCCGAGATCGGGCGTTTTCAGGGTAGTATGGCCAAAAGCTGCCAAGGCAACTGAAAAGATCCTATTTGAAGGCGACGCAGGCCAAACTAGACTACAGCAAAAAGTGTCAAACAGTGCCCTCTGCTGTCAGGCAAGAGCAGAAACCATAAAAAGCTTACAGCACCTGGTATTCCCAGGCGGTCTCCCATCCAAGTACTAACCAGGCCCGCCCCTGCTTAGCTTCCGAGATCGGACGAGATCGGGCGTTTTCAGGGTAGTACGGCCATAAGCTTCCAGGTCAACTGAAAAGATCCTATTTGAAGAAGACGCAGGCCAAACTAGACTACAGCAAAAAGTGTCAAACAGCGCCCTCTGCTGTCAGGCAAGAGCAGAAACCATAAAAAGCTTACAGCACCTGGTATTCCCAGGCGGTCTCCCATCCAAGTACTAACCAGGCCCGCCCCTGCTTAGCTTCCGAGATCGGACGAGATCGGGCGTTTTCAGGGTAGTATGGCCGTAAGCTGCCACATCAACTGAAAAGATCCTATTTGAAGGCGACGCAGGCCAAACTAGACTCCAGCAAAAAGTGTCAAACAGCGCCCTCTGCTGTCAGGCAAGAGCGGAAACCATAAAAAGCTTACAGCACCTGGTATTCACAGGCGGTCTCCCATCCAAGTACTAACCAGGCCCGCCCCTGCTTAGCTTCCGAGATCGGGCGTTTTCAGGGTAGTATGGCCGTAATCTGCCAGGACAACTGAAAAGATCTTATTTGAAGGCGACGCAGGCCAAACTAGATCCAGCAAAAAGTGTCAAACAGCGCCCTCTGCTGTCAGGCTAGAGCAGAAACCATAAAAAGCTTACAGCACCTGGTATTCCCAGGCGGTCTCCCATCCAAGTACTAACCAGGCCCGCCCCTGCTTAGCTTCCGAGATCGGACGAGATCGGGCATTTTCAGGGTAGTATGGCCGTAAGCTGCCAGGTCAACTGAAAAGATCCTATTTGAAGGTGACGCAGGCCAAACTAGACTACAGCAAAAAGTGTCAAACAGCGCCCTCTGCTGTCAGGCAAGAGCAGAAACCATAAAAAGCTTACAGCACCTGGTATTCCCAGGCGGTCTCCCATCCAAGTACTAACCAGGCCCGCCCCTGCTTAGCTTCCTAGATCGGACGAGATCGGGCGTTTTCAGGGTAGTATGGCCGAAGGCTGCCAGGACAACTGAAAAGATCTTATTTGAAGGCGACGCAGGCCAAACTAGATCCAGCAAAAAGTGTCAAACAGCGCCCTCTGCTGTCAGGCTAGAGCAGAAACCATAAAAAGCTTACAGCACCTGGTATTCCCAGGCGGTCTCCCATCCAAGTACTAACCAGGCCCGCCCCTGCTTAGCTTCCGAGATCGGACGAGATCGGGCGTTTTCAGGGTAGTATGGCCATAAGCTGCCAGGTCAACTGAAAAGATCCTATTTGAAGAAGACGCAGGCCAAACTAGACTCCAGCAAAAAGTGTCAAACAGCGCCCTCTGCTGTCAGGCAAGAGCAGAAACCATAAAAAGCTTACAGCACCTGGTAATCCCAGGCGGTCTCCCATCCAAGTACTAACCAGGCCCGCCCCTGCTTAGCTTCCGAGATCGGACGAGATCGGGCGTTTTCAGGGTAGTATGGCCGTAAGCTGCAAGGGCAACTGAAAAGATCCTATTTGAAGGCGACGCAGGCCAAACTAGACTCCAGCAAAAAGTGTCAAACAGCGCCCTCTGCTGTCAGGCAAGAGCAGAAACCATGAAAAGCTTACAGCACCTGGTATTCCCAGGCGGTCTCCCATCCAAGTACTAACCAGGCCCGCCCCTGCTTAGCTTCCAAGATCGGACGAGATCGGGCGTTTTCAGGGTAGTATGGCCGTAAGCTGCCAGGACAACTGAAAAGATCTTATTTGAAGGCGACCCAGGCCAAACTAGATCCAGCAAAAAGTGTCAAACAGCGCCCTCTGCTGTCAGGCTAGAGCAGAAACCATAAAAAGCTTACAGCACCTGGTATTCCCAGGCGGTCTCCCATCCAAGTACTAACCAGGCCCGCCCCTGCTTAGCTTCCGAGATCGGACGAGATCGGGCATTTTCAGGGTAGTATGGCCGTAAGCTGCCAGGTCAACTGAAAAGATCCTATTTGAAGGTGACGCAGGCCAAACTAGACTACAGCAAAAAGTGTCAAACAGCGCCCTCTGCTGTCAGGCAAGAGCAGAAACCATAAAAAGCTTACAGCACCTGGTATTCACAGGCGGTCTCCCATCCAAGTACTAACCAGGCCCGCCCCTGCTTAGCTTCCGAGATCGGGCGTTTTCAGGGTAGTATGGCCGTAAGCTGCCAGGACAACTGAAAAGATCCTATTTGAAGAAGACGCAGGCCAAACTAGACTCCAGCAAAAAGTGTCAAACAGCGCCCTCTGCTGTCAGGCAAGAGCAGAAACCATAAAAAGCTTACAGCACCTGGTAATCCCAGGCGGTCTCCCATCCAAGTACTAACCAGGACCGCCCCTGCTTAGCTTCCGAGATCGGACGAGATCGGGCGTTTTCAGGGTAGTATGGCCGTAAGCTGCAAGGGCAACTGAAAAGATCCTATTTGAAGGCGACGCAGGCCAAACTAGACTCCAGCAAAAAGTGTCAAACAGCGCCCTCTGCTGTCAGGCAAGAGCAGAAACCATGAAAAGCTTACAGCACCTGGTATTCCCAGGCGGTCTCCCATCCAAGTACTAACCAGGCCCGCCCCTGCTTAGCTTCCGAGATCGGACGAGATCGGGCGTTTTCAGGGTAGTATGGCCGTAAGCTGCCAGGACAACTGAAAAGATCTTATTTGAAGGCGACCCAGGCCAAACTAGATCCAGCAAAAAGTGTCAAACAGCGCCCTCTGCTGTCAGGCTAGAGCAGAAACCATAAAAAGCTTACAGCACCTGGTATTCCCAGGCGGTCTCCCATCCAAGTACTAACCAGGCCCGCCCCTGCTTAGCTTCCGAGATCGGGCGTTTTCAGGGTAGTATGGCCGTAAGCTGCCAGGACAACTGAAAAGATCTTATTTGAAGGCGACGCAGGCCAAACTAGATCCAGCAAAAAGTGTCAAACAGCGCCCTCTGCTGTTAGGCAAGAGCAGAAACCATAAAAAGCTTACAGCACCTGGTATTCCCAGGCGGTCTCCCATTCAAGTACTAACCAGGCCCGCCCCTGCTTAGCCTCTGAGATCGGACGAGATCGGGCGTTTTCAAGGTAGTATGGCCGTAAGCTGCCAGGTCAACTGAAAAGATCCTATTTGAAGGTGACGCAGGCCAAACTAGACTCCAGCAAAACATGTCAAACAGCGCCCTCTGCTGTCAGGCAAGATCAGAAACCATAAAAAGCTTACAGCACCTGGTATTCCCAGGCGGTCTCCCATCCATGTACTAACCAGGCCCGCCCCTGCTTAGCTTCCGAGATCGGGCGTTTTCAGGGTAGTATGGCCGTAAGCTGCCAGGTCAACTGAAAAGATCCTATTTGAAGGTGACGCAGGCCAAACTAGACTCCAGCAAAACATGTCAAACAGCGCCCTCTGCTGTCAGGCAAGAGCAGAAACCATGAAAAGCTTACAACACCTGGTATTCCCAGGCGGTCTCCCATCCAAGTACTAACCAGGCCCGCCCCTGCTTAGCTCCCGAGATCGGACGAGATCAGGCGTTTTCAGGGTGGTATGGCCGTAAGCTGCCAGGACAACTGAAAAGATCTTATTTGAAGGCGACGCAGGCCAAACTAGATCAAGCAAAAAGTGTCAAACAGCGCCCTCTGCTGTCAGGCTAGAGCAGAAACCATAAAAAGCTTACAGCACCTGGTATTCCCAGGCGGTCGCCCATCCAAGTACTAACCAGGCCCTCCCCTGCTTAGCTTCCGAGATCAGGCGTTTTCAGGGTAGTATGGCCGTAAGCTTTAAGGACAACTGAAAAAATCTTATTTGAAGGCCACGCAGGCCAAACTAGACTCCAGCAAAAAGTGTCAAACAGCGCCCTCTGCTGTCAGGCAAGAGCAGAAACCATAAAAAGCTTACAGCACCTGGTATTCCCAGGCGGTCTCCCATCCAAGTACTAACCAGGCCCGCCCCTGCTTAGCTTCCGAGATCGGACGAGATCGGGCGTTTTCAGGGTAGTATGGCAGTAAGCTGTCACATCAACTGAAAAGATCCTATTTGAAGGCGACGCAGGCCAAACTAGACTCCAGCAAAAAGTGTCAAACAGCGCCCTCTGCTGTCAGGCAAGAGCAGAAACCATAAAAAGCTTACAGCACCTGGTATTCCCAGGCGGTCTCCCATCCAAGTACTAACGAGGCCCGCCCCTGCTTAGCTTCCGAGATCGGGCGTTTTCAGGGTAGTATGGCCAAAAGCTGCCAAGGCAACTGAAAAGATCCTATTTGAAGGCGACGCAGGCCAAACTAGACTACAGCAAAAAGTGTCAAACAGCGCCCTCTGCTGTCAGGCAAGAGCAGAAACCATAAAAAGCTTACAGCACCTGGTATTCCCAGGCGGTCTCCCATCCAAGTACTAACCAGGCCCGCCCCTGCTTAGCTTCCGAGATCGGACGAGATCGGGCGTTTTCAGGGTAGTATGGCCATAAGCTTCCAGGTCAACTGAAAAGATCCTATTTGAAGAAGACGCAGGCCAAACTAGACTCCAGCAAAAAGTGTCAAACAGCGCCCTCTGCTGTCAGGCAAGAGCAGAAACCATGAAAAGCTTACAGCACCTGGTATTCCCAGGCGGTCTCCCATCCAAGTACTAACCAGGCCCGCCCCTGCTTAGCTTCCGAGATCGGACGAGATCGGGTGTTTTCAGGGTAGTATGGCCGTAAGCTGCCAGGACAACTGAAAAGATCTTATTTGAAGGCGACCCAGGCCAAACTAGATCCAGCAAAAAGTGTCAAACAGCGCCCTCTGCTGTCAGGCTAGAGCAGAAACCATAAAAAGCTTACAGCACCTGGTATTCCCAGGCGGCCTCCCATCCAAGTACTAACCAGGCCCGCCCCTGCTTAGCTTCCGAGATCGGACGAGATCGGGCATTTTCAGGGTAGTATGGCCGTAAGCTGCCAGGTCAACTGAAAAGATCCTATTTGAAGGTGACGCAGGCCAAACTAGACTACAGCAAAAAGTGTCAAACAGCGCCCTCTGCTGTCAGGCAAGAGCAGAAACCATAAAAAGCTTACAGCACCTGGTATTCACAGGCGGTCTCCCATCCAAGTACTAACCAGGCCCGCCCCTGCTTAGCTTCCGAGATCGGGCGTTTTCAGGGTAGTATGGCCGTAAGCTGCCAGGACAACTGAAAAGATCCTATTTGAAGAAGACGCAGGCCAAACTAGACTCCAGCAAAAAGTGTCAAACAGCGCCCTCTGCTGTCAGGCAAGAGCAGAAACCATAAAAAGCTTACAGCACCTGGTAATCCCAGGCGGTCTCCCATCCAAGTACTAACCAGGACCGCCCCTGCTTAGCTTCCGAGATCGGACGAGATCGGGTGTTTTCAGGGTAGTATGGCCGTAAGCTGCAAGGGCAACTGAAAAGATCCTATTTGAAGGCGACGCAGGCCAAACTAGACTCCAGCAAAAAGTGTCAAACAGCGCCCTCTGCTGTCAGGCAAGAGCAGAAACCATGAAAAGCTTACAGCACCTGGTATTCCCAGGCGGTCTCCCATCCAAGTACTAACCAGGGCCGCCCCTGCTTAGCTTCCGAGATCGGACGAGATCGGGCGTTTTCAGGGTAGTATGGCCGTAAGCTGCCAGGACAACTGAAAAGATCTTATTTGAAGGCGACCCAGGCCAAACTAGATCCAGCAAAAAGTGTCAAACAGCGCCCTCTGCTGTCAGGCTAGAGCAGAAACCATAAAAAGCTTACAGCACCTGGTATTCCCAGGCGGTCTCCCATCCAAGTACTAACCAGGCCCGCCCCTGCTTAGCTTCCGAGATTGGACGAGATCAGGCGTTTTCAGGGTGGTATGGCCGTAAGCTGCCAGGACAACTGAAAAGATCTTATTTGAAGGCGACGCAGGCCAAACTAGATCAAGCAAAAAGTGTCAAACAGCGCCCTCTGCTGTCAGGCTAGAGCAGAAACCATAAAAAGCTTACAGCACCTGGTATTCCCAGGCGGTCTCCCATCCAAGTACTAACCAGGCCCTCCCCTGCCTAGCTTCCGAGATCAGGCGTTTTCAGGGTAGTATGGCCGTAAGCTTTAAGGACAACTGAAAAAATCTTATTTGAAGGCCACGCAGGCCAAACTAGACTCCAGCAAAAAGTGTCAAACAGCGCCCTCTGCTGTCAGGCAAGAGCAGAAACCATAAAAAGCTTACAGCACCTGGTATTCCCAGGCGGTCTCCCATCCAAGTACTAACCAGGCCCGCCCCTGCTTAGCTTCCGAGATCGGGCGTTTTCAGGGTAGTATGGCCGTAAGCTGCCACATCAACTGAAAAGATCCTATTTGAAGGCGACGCAGGCCAAACTAGACTCCAGCAAAAAGTGTCAAACAGCGCCCTCTGCTGTCAGGCAAGAGCAGAAACCATAAAAAGCTTACAGCACCTGGTATTCCCAGGCGGTCTCCCATCCAAGTACTAACCAGGCCCGCCCCTGCTTAGCTTCCGAGATCGGGCGTTTTCAGGGTAGTATGGCCAAAAGCTGCCAAGGCAACTGAAAAGATCCTATTTGAAGGCGACGCAGGCCAAACTAGACTACAGCAAAAAGTGTCAAACAGCGCCCTCTGCTGTCAGGCAAGAGCAGAAACCATAAAAAGCTTACAGCACCTGGTATTCCCAGGCGGTCTCCCATCCAAGTACTAACCAGGCCCGCCCCTGCTTAGCTTCCGAGATCGGACGAGATCGGGCGTTTTCAGGGTAGTATGGCCATAAGCTTCCAGGTCAACTGAAAAGATCCTATTTGAAGAAGACGCAGGCCAAACTAGACTCCAGCAAAAAGTGTCAAACAGCGCCCTCTGCTGTCAGGCAAGAGCAGAAACCATGAAAAGCTTACAGCACCTGGTATTCCCAGGCGGTCTCCCATCCAAGTACTAACCAGGCCCGCCCCTGCTTAGCTTCCGAGATCGGACGAGATCGGGTGTTTTCAGGGTAGTATGGCCGTAAGCTGCCAGGACAACTGAAAAGATCTTATTTGAAGGCGACCCAGGCCAAACTAGATCCAGCAAAAAGTGTCAAACAGCGCCCTCTGCTGTCAGGCTAGAGCAGAAACCATAAAAAGCTTACAGCACCTGGTATTCCCAGGCGGCCTCCCATCCAAGTACTAACCAGGCCCGCCCCTGCTTAGCTTCCGAGATCGGACGAGATCGGGCATTTTCAGGGTAGTATGGCCGTAAGCTGCCAGGTCAACTGAAAAGATCCTATTTGAAGGTGACGCAGGCCAAACTAGACTACAGCAAAAAGTGTCAAACAGCGCCCTCTGCTGTCAGGCAAGAGCAGAAACCATAAAAAGCTTACAGCACCTGGTATTCACAGGCGGTCTCCCATCCAAGTACTAACCAGGCCCGCCCCTGCTTAGCTTCCGAGATCGGGCGTTTTCAGTGTAGTATGGCCGTAAGCTGCCAGGACAACTGAAAAGATCCTATTTGAAGAAGACGCAGGCCAAACTAGACTCCAGCAAAAAGTGTCAAACAGCGCCCTCTGCTGTCAGGCAAGAGCAGAAACCATAAAAAGCTTACAGCACCTGGTAATCCCAGGCGGTCTCCCATCCAAGTACTAACCAGGACCGCCCCTGCTTAGCTTCCGAGATCGGACGAGATCGGGTGTTTTCAGGGTAGTATGGCCGTAAGCTGCAAGGGCAACTGAAAAGATCCTATTTGAAGGCGACGCAGGCCAAACGAGACTCCAGCAAAAAGTGTCAAACAGCGCCCTCTGCTGTCAGGCAAGAGCAGAAACCATGAAAAGCTTACAGCACCTGGTATTCCCAGGCGGTCTCCCATCCAAGTACTAACCAGGGCCGCCCCTGCTTAGCTTCCGAGATCGGACGAGATCGGGCGTTTTCAGGGTAGTATGGCCGTAAGCTGCCAGGACAACTGAAAAGATCTTATTTGAAGGCGACCCAGGCCAAACTAGATCCAGCAAAAAGTGTCAAACAGCGCCCTCTGCTGTCAGGCTAGAGCAGAAACCATAAAAAGCTTACAGCACCTGGTATTCCCAGGCGGTCTCCCATCCAAGTACTAACCAGGCCCGCCCCTGCTTAGCTTCCGAGATTGGACGAGATCAGGCGTTTTCAGGGTGGTATGGCCGTAAGCTGCCAGGACAACTGAAAAGATCTTATTTGAAGGCGACGCAGGCCAAACTAGATCAAGCAAAAAGTGTCAAACAGCGCCCTCTGCTGTCAGGCTAGAGCAGAAACCATAAAAAGCTTACAGCACCTGGTATTCCCAGGCGGTCTCCCATCCAAGTACTAACCAGGCCCTCCCCTGCCTAGCTTCCGAGATCAGGCGTTTTCAGGGTAGTATGGCCGTAAGCTTTAAGGACAACTGAAAAAATCTTATTTGAAGGCCACGCAGGCCAAACTAGACTCCAGCAAAAAGTGTCAAACAGCGCCCTCTGCTGTCAGGCAAGAGCAGAAACCATAAAAAGCTTACAGCACCTGGTATTCCCAGGCGGTCTCCCATCCAAGTACTAACCAGGCCCGCCGCTGCTTAGCTTCCGAGATCTGACGAGATCGGGCGTTTTCAGGGTAGTATGGCCGTAAGCTGCCACATCAACTGAAAAGATCCTATTTGAAGGCGACGCAGGCCAAACTAGACTCCAGCAAAAAGTGTCAAACAGCGCCCTCTGCTGTCAGGCAAGAGCAGAAACCATAAAAAGCTTACAGCACCTGGTATTCCCAGGCGGTCTCCCATCCAAGTACTAACCAGGCCCGCCCCTGCTTAGCTTCCGAGATCGGGCGTTTTCAGGGTAGTATGGCCAAAAGCTGCCAAGGCAACTGAAAAGATCCTATTTGAAGGCGACGCAGGCCAAACTAGACTACAGCAAAAAGTGTCAAACAGCGCCCTCTGCTGTCAGGCTAGAGCAGAAACCATAAAAAGCTTACAGCACCTGGTATTCCCAGGCGGTCTCCCATCCAAGTACTAACCAGGCCCGCCCCTGCTTAGCTTCCGAGATCGGACGAGATCGGGCGTTTTCAGGGTAGTATGGCCATAAGCTTCCAGGTCAACTGAAAAGATCCTATTTGAAGAAGACGCAGGCCAAACTAGACTCCAGCAAAAAGTGTCAAACAGCGCCCTCTGCTGTCAGGCAAGAGCAGAAACCATAAAAAGCTTACAGCACCTGGTATTCACAGGCGGTCTCCCATCCAAGTACTAACCAGGCCCGCCCCTGCTTAGCTTCCGAGATCGGACGAGATCGGGCGTTTTCAGGGTAGTATGGCCGTAAGCTGCCACATCAACTGAAAAGATCCTATTTGAAGGCGACGCAGGCCAAACTAGACTCCAGCAAAAAGTGTCAAACAGCGCCCTCTGCTGTCAGGCTAGAGCAGAAACCATAAAAAGCTTACAGCACCTGGTATTCCCAGGCGGTCTCCCATCCAAGTACTAACCAGGCCCGCCCCTGCTTAGCTTCCGAGATCGGACGAGATCAGGCGTTTTCAGGGTGGTATGGCCGTAAGCTGCCAGGACAACTGAAAAGATCTTATTTGAAGGCGACGCAGGCCAAACTAGATCAAGCAAAAAGTGTCAAACAGCGCCCTCTGCTGTCAGGCTAGAGCAGAAACCATAAAAAGCTTACAGCACCTGGTATTCCCAGGCGGTCTCCCATCCAAGTACTAACCAGGCCCTCCCCTGCCTAGCTTCCGAGATCAGGCGTTTTCAGGGTAGTATGGCCGTAAGCTTTAAGGACAACTGAAAAAATCTTATTTGAAGGCCACGCAGGCCAAACTAGACTCCAGCAAAAAGTGTCAAACAGCGCCCTCTGCTGTCAGGCAAGAGCAGAAACCATAAAAAGCTTACAGCACCTGGTATTCCCAGGCGGTCTCCCATCCAAGTACTAACCAGGCCCGCCCCTGCTTAGCTTCCCAGATCGGACGAGATCGGGCGTTTTCAGGGTAGTATGGCCGTAAGCTGCCACATCAACTGAAAAGATCCTATTTGAAGGCGACGCAGGCCAAACTAGACTCCAGCAAAAAGTGTCAAACAGCGCCCTCTGCTGTCAGGCAAGAGCAGAAACCATAAAAAGCTTACAGCACCTGGTATTCCCAGGCGGTCTCCCATCCAAGTACTAACCAGGCCCGCCCCTGCTTAGCTTCCGAGATCGGGCGTTTTCAGGGTAGTATGGCCAAAAGCTGCCAAGGCAACTGAAAAGATCCTATTTGAAGGCGACGCAGGCCAAACTAGACTACAGCAAAAAGTGTCAAACAGCGCCCTCTGCTGTCAGGCTAGAGCAGAAACCATAAAAAGCTTACAGCACCTGGTATTCCCAGGCGGTCTCCCATCCAAGTACTAACCAGGCCCGCCCCTGCTTAGCTTCCAAGATCGGACGAGATCGGGCGTATTCAGGGTAGTATGGCCATAAGCTTCCAGGTCAACTGAAAAGATCCTATTTGAAGAAGACGCAGGCCAAACTAGACTCCAGCAAAAAGTGTCAAACAGCGCCCTCTGCTGTCAGGCAAGAGCAGAAACCATGAAAAGCTTACAGCACCTGGTAATCCCAGGCGGTCTCCCATCCAAGTACTAACCAGGACCGCCCCTGCTTAGCTTCCGAGATCGGACGAGATCGGGCGTTTTCAGGGTAGTATGGCCGTAAGCTGCAAGGGCAACTGAAAAGATCCTATTTGAAGGCGACGCAGGCCAAACTAGACTCCAGCAAAAAGTGTCAAACAGCGCCCTCTGCTGTCAGGCAAGAGCAGAAACCATGAAAAGCTTACAGCACCTGGTATTCCCAGGCGGTCTCCCATCCAAGTACTAACCAGGCCCGCCCCTGCTTAGCTTCCGAGATCGGACGAGATCGGGCGTTTTCAGGGTAGTATGGCCGTAAGCTGCCAGGACAACTGAAAAGATCTTATTTGAAGGCGACCCAGGCCAAACTAGATCCAGCAAAAAGTGTCAAACAGCGCCCTCTGCTGTCAGGCTAGAGCAGAAACCATAAAAAGCTTACAGCACCTGGTATTCCCAGGCGGTCTCCCATCCAAGTACTAACCAGGCCCGCCCCTGCTTAGCTTCCGAGATCGGACGAGATCGGGCGTTTTCAGGGTAGTATGGCCGTAAGCTGCCACATCAACTGAAAAGATCCTATTTGAAGGCGACGCAGGCCAAACTAGACTCCAGCAAAAAGTGTCAAACAGCGCCCTCTGCTGTCAGGCAAGAGCAGAAACCATAAAAAGCTTACAGCACCTGGTATTCCCAGGCGGTCTCCCATCCAAGTACTAACCAGGCCCGCCCCTGCTTAGCTTCCGAGATCGGGCGTTTTCAGGGTAGTATGGCCAAAAGCTGCCAAGGCAACTGAAAAGATCCTATTTGAAGGCGACGCAGGCCAAACTAGACTACAGCAAAAAGTGTCAAACAGCGCCCTCTGCTGTCAAGCTAGAGCAGAAACCATAAAAAGCTTACAGCACCTGGTATTCCCAGGCGGTCTCCCATCCAAGTACTAACCAGGCCCGCCCCTGCTTAGCTTCCGAGATCGGACGAGATCGGGCGTTTTCAGGGTAGTATGGCCATAAGCTTCCAGGTCAACTGAAAAGATCCTATTTGAAGAAGACGCAGGCCAAACTAGACTCCAGCAAAAAGTGTCAAACAGCGCCCTCTGCTGTCAGGCAAGAGCAGAAACCATAAAAAGCTTACAGCACCTGGTATTCACAGGCGGTCTCCCATCCAAGTACTAACCAGGCCCGCCCCTGCTTAGCTTCCGAGATCGGACGAGATCGGGCGTTTTCAGGGTAGTATGGCCGTAAGCTGCCACATCAACTGAAAAGATCCTATTTGAAGGCGACGCAGGCCAAACTAGACTCCAGCAAAAAGTGTCAAACAGCGCCCTCTGCTGTCAGGCTAGAGCAGAAACCATAAAAAGCTTACAGCACCTGGTATTCCCAGGCGGTCTCCCATCCAAGTACTAACCAGGCCCGCCCCTGCTTAGCTTCCGAGATCGGACGAGATCAGGCGTTTTCAGGGTGGTATGGCCGTAAGCTGCCAGGACAACTGAAAAGATCTTATTTGAAGGCGACGCAGGCCAAACTAGATCAAGCAAAAAGTGTCAAACAGCGCCCTCTGCTGTCAGGCTAGAGCAGAAACCATAAAAAGCTTACAGCACCTGGTATTCCCAGGCGGTCTCCCATCCAAGTACTAACCAGGCCCTCCCCTGCCTAGCTTCCGAGATCAGGCGTTTTCAGGGTAGTATGGCCGTAAGCTTTAAGGACAACTGAAAAAATCTTATTTGAAGGCCACGCAGGCCAAACTAGACTCCAGCAAAAAGTGTCAAACAGCGCCCTCTGCTGTCAGGCAAGAGCAGAAACCATAAAAAGCTTACAGCACCTGGTATTCCCAGGCGGTCTCCCATCCAAGTACTAACCAGGCCCGCCCCTGCTTAGCTTCCGAGATCGGACGAGATCGGGTGTTTTCAGGGTAGTATGGCCGTAAGCTGCCAGGACAACTGAAAAGATCTTATTTGAAGGCGACCCAGGCCAAACTAGATCCAGCAAAAAGTGTCAAACAGCGCCCTCTGCTGTCAGGCTAGAGCAGAAACCATAAAAAGCTTACAGCACCTGGTATTCCCAGGCGGTCTCCCATCCAAGTACTAACCAGGCCCGCCCCTGCTTAGCTTCCGAGATCGGACGAGATCGGGTGTTTTCAGGGTAGTATGGCCGTAAGCTGCCAGGACAACTGAAAAGATCTTATTTGAAGGCGACCCAGGCCAAACTAGATCCAGCAAAAAGTGTCAAACAGCGCCCTCTGCTGTCAGGCTAGAGCAGAAACCATAAAAAGCTTACAGCACCTGGTATTCCCAGGCGGCCTCCCATCCAAGTACTAACCAGGCCCGCCCCTGCTTAGCTTCCGAGATCGGACGAGATCGGGCATTTTCAGGGTAGTATGGCCGTAAGCTGCCAGGTCAACTGAAAAGATCCTATTTGAAGGTGACGCAGGCCAAACTAGACTACAGCAAAAAGTGTCAAACAGCGCCCTCTGCTGTCAGGCAAGAGCAGAAACCATAAAAAGCTTACAGCACCTGGTATTCACAGGCGGTCTCCCATCCAAGTACTAACCAGGCCCGCCCCTGCTTAGCTTCCGAGATCGGGCGTTTTCAGGGTAGTATGGCCGTAAGCTGCCAGGACAACTGAAAAGATCCTATTTGAAGAAGACGCAGGCCAAACTAGACTCCAGCAAAAAGTGTCAAACAGCGCCCTCTGCTGTCAGGCAAGAGCAGAAACCATAAAAAGCTTACAGCACCTGGTAATCCCAGGCGGTCTCCCATCCAAGTACTAACCAGGACCGCCCCTGCTTAGCTTCCGAGATCGGACGAGATCGGGCGTTTTCAGGGTAGTATGGCCGTAAGCTGCAAGGGCAACTGAAAAGATCCTATTTGAAGGCGACGCAGGCCAAACTAGACTCCAGCAAAAAGTGTCAAACAGCGCCCTCTGCTGTCAGGCAAGAGCAGAAACCATGAAAAGCTTACAGCACCTGGTATTCCCAGGCGGTCTCCCATCCAAGTACTAACCAGGGCCGCCCCTGCTTAGCTTCCGAGATCGGACGAGATCGGGCGTTTTCAGGGTAGTATGGCCGTAAGCTGCCAGGACAACTGAAAAGATCTTATTTGAAGGCGACCCAGGCCAAACTAGATCCAGCAAAAAGTGTCAAACAGCGCCCTCTGCTGTCAGGCTAGAGCAGAAACCATAAAAAGCTTACAGCACCTGGTATTCCCAGGCGGTCTCCCATCCAAGTACTAACCAGGCCCGCCCCTGCTTAGCTTCCGAGATTGGACGAGATCAGGCGTTTTCAGGGTGGTATGGCCGTAAGCTGCCAGGACAACTGAAAAGATCTTATTTGAAGGCGACGCAGGCCAAACTAGATCAAGCAAAAAGTGTCAAACAGCGCCCTCTGCTGTCAGGCTAGAGCAGAAACCATAAAAAGCTTACAGCACCTGGTATTCCCAGGCGGTCTCCCATCCAAGTACTAACCAGGCCCTCCCCTGCCTAGCTTCCGAGATCAGGCGTTTTCAGGGTAGTATGGCCGTAAGCTTTAAGGACAACTGAAAAAATCTTATTTGAAGGCCACGCAGGCCAAACTAGACTCCAGCAAAAAGTGTCAAACAGCGCCCTCTGCTGTCAGGCAAGAGCAGAAACCATAAAAAGCTTACAGCACCTGGTATTCCCAGGCGGTCTCCCATCCAAGTACTAACCAGGCCCGCCCCTGCTTAGCTTCCGAGATCGGACGAGATCGGGCGTTTTCAGGGTAGTATGGCCGTAAGCTGCCACATCAACTGAAAAGATCCTATTTGAAGGCGACGCAGGCCAAACTAGACTCCAGCAAAAAGTGTCAAACAGCACCCTCTGCTGTCAGGCAAGAGCAGAAACCATAAAAAGCTTACAGCACCTGGTATTCCCAGGCGGTCTCCCATCCAAGTACTAACCAGGCCCGCCCCTGCTTAGCTTCCGAGATCGGGCGTTTTCAGGGTAGTATGGCCAAAAGCTGCCAAGGCAACTGAAAAGATCCTATTTGAAGGCGACGCAGGCCAAACTAGACTACAGCAAAAAGTGTCAAACAGCGCCCTCTGCTGTCAGGCAAGAGCAGAAACCATAAAAAGCTTACAGCACCTGGTATTCCCAGGCGGTCTCCCATCCAAGTACTAACCAGGCCCGCCCCTGCTTAGCTTCCGAGATCGGACGAGATCGGGCGTTTTCAGGGTAGTATGGCCATAAGCTTCCAGGTCAACTGAAAAGATCCTATTTGAAGAAGACGCAGGCCAAACTAGACTCCAGCAAAAAGTGTCAAACAGCGCCCTCTGCTGTCAGGCAAGAGCAGAAACCATGAAAAGCTTACAGCACCTGGTATTCCCAGGCGGTCTCCCATCCAAGTACTAACCAGGCCCGCCCCTGCTTAGCTTCCGAGATCGGACGAGATCGGGTGTTTTCAGGGTAGTATGGCCGTAAGCTGCCAGGACAACTGAAAAGATCTTATTTGAAGGCGACCCAGGCCAAACTAGATCCAGCAAAAAGTGTCAAACAGCGCCCTCTGCTGTCAGGCTAGAGCAGAAACCATAAAAAGCTTACAGCACCTGGTATTCCCAGGCGGCCTCCCATCCAAGTACTAACCAGGCCCGCCCCTGCTTAGCTTCCGAGATCGGGCATTTTCAGGGTAGTATGGCCGTAAGCTGCCAGGTCAACTGAAAAGATCCTATTTGAAGGTGACGCAGGCCAAACTAGACTACAGCAAAAAGTGTCAAACAGCGCCCTCTGCTGTCAGGCAAGAGCAGAAACCATAAAAAGCTTACAGCACCTGGTATTCACAGGCGGTCTCCCATCCAAGTACTAACCAGGCCCGCCCCTGCTTAGCTTCCGAGATCGGGCGTTTTCAGGGTAGTATGGCCGTAAGCTGCCAGGACAACTGAAAAGATCCTATTTGAAGA
>NC_080478.1:3150620-3155620 GCF_030265055.1 Doryrhamphus excisus
CAAAAAGTGTCAAACAGCGCCCTCTGCTGTCAGGCAAGAGCAGAAACCATGAAAAGCTTACAGCACCTGGTATTCCCAGGCGGTCTCCCATCCAAGTACTAACCAGGCCCGCGCCTGCTTAGCTTCCGAGATCGGACGAGATCGGGCGTTTTCAGGGTAGTATGGCCGTAAGCTGCCAGGACAACTGAAAAGATCTTATTTGAAGGCGACCCAGGCCAAACTAGATCCAGCAAAAAGTGTCAAACAGCGCCCTCTGCTGTCAGGCTAGAGCAGAAACCATAAAAAGCTTACAGCACCTGGTATTCCCAGGCGGTCTCCCATCCAAGTACTAACCAGGCCCGCCCCTGCTTAGCTTCCGAGATCGGACGAGATCGGGCATTTTCAGGGTAGTATGGCCGTAAGCTGCCAGGTCAACTGAAAAGATCCTATTTGAAGGTGACGCAGGCCAAACTAGACTACAGCAAAAAGTGTCAAACAGCGCCCTCTGCTGTCAGGCAAGAGCAGAAACCATAAAAAGCTTACAGCACCTGGTATTCACAGGCGGTCTCCCATCCAAGTACTAACCAGGCCCGCCCCTGCTTAGCTTCCGAGATCGGGCGTTTTCAGGATAGTATGGCCGTAAGCTGCCAGGACAACTGAAAAGATCCTATTTGAAGAAGACGCAGGCCAAACTAGACTCCAGCAAAAAGTGTCAAACAGCGCCCTCTGCTGTCAGGCAAGAGCAGAAACCATAAAAAGCTTACAGCACCTGGTAATCCCAGGCGGTCTCCCATCCAAGTACTAACCAGGACCGCCCCTGATTAGCTTCCGAGATCGGACGAGATCGGGCGTTTTCAGGGTAGTATGGCCGTAAGCTGCAAGGGCAACTGAAAAGATCCTATTTGAAGGCGACGCAGGCCAAACTAGACTCCAGCAAAAAGTGTCAAACAGCGCCCTCTGCTGTCAGGCAAGAGCAGAAACCATGAAAAGCTTACAGCACCTGGTATTCCCAGGCGGTCTCCCATCCAAGTACTAACCAGGCCCGCCCCTGCTTATCTTCCGAGATCGGACGAGATCGGGCGTTTTCAGGGTAGTATGGCCGTAAGCTGCCAGGACTACTGAAAAGATCTTATTTGAAGGCGACCCAGGCCAAACTAGATCCAGCAAAAAGTGTCAAACAGCGCCCTCTGCTGTCAGGCTAGAGCAGAAACCATAAAAAGCTTACAGCACCTGGTATTCCCAGGCGGTCTCCCATCCAAGTACTAACCAGGCCCGCCCCTGCTTAGCTTCCGAGATCGGACGAGATCGGGCGTTTTCAAGGTAGTATGGCCATAAGCTGCCAGGTCAACTGAAAAGATCCTATTTGAAGAAGACGCAGGCCAAACTAGACTCCAGCAAAAAGTGTCAAACAGCGCCCTCTGCTGTCAGGCAAGAGCAGAAACCATAAAAAGCTTACAGCACCTGGTAATCCCAGGCGGTCTCCCATCCAAGTACTAACCAGGCCCGCCCCTGCTTAGCTTCCGAGATCGGACGAGATCGGGCGTTTTCAGGGTAGTATGGCCGTAAGCTGCCAGGTCAACTGAAAAGATCCTATTTGAAGGTGACGCAGGCCAAACTAGACTACAGCAAAAAGTGTCAAACAGCGCCCTCTGCTGTCAGGCAAGAGCAGAAACCATAAAAAGCTTACAGCACCTGGTACTCACAGGCGGTCTCCCATCCAAGTACTAACCAGGCCCGCCCCTGCTTAGCTTCCGAGATCGGGCGTTTTCAGGGTAGTATGGCCGTAAGCTGCCAGGACAACTGAAAAGATCTTATTTGAAGGCGACGCAGGCCAAACTAGATCCAGCAAAAAGTGTCAAACAGCGCCCTCTGCTGTCAGGCTAGAGCAGAAACCATAAAAAGCTTACAGCACCTGGTATTCCCAGGCGGTCTCCCATCCAAGTACTAACCAGGCCCGCCCCTGCTTAGCTTCCGAGATCGGACGAGACCGGGCGTTTTCAGTGTAGTATGGCCGTAAGCTGCCAGGGCAACTGAAAAGATCCTATTTGAAGGCGACGCAGGCCAAACTAGACTCCAGCAAAAAGTGTCAAACAGCGCCCTCTGCTGTTAGGCAAGAGCAGAAACCATAAAAAGCTTACAGCACCTGGTATTCCCAGGCGGTCTCCCATTCAAGTACTAACCAGGCCCGCCCCTGCTTAGCCTCTGAGATCGGACGAGATCGGGCGTTTTCAAGGTAGTATGGCCGTAAGCTGCCAGGTCAACTGAAAAGATCCTATTTGAAGGTGACGGAGGCCAAACTAGACTCCAGCAAAACATGTCAAACAGCGGCCTCTGCTGTCAGGCAAGAGCAGAAACCATAAAAAGCTTACAGCACCTGGTATTCCCAGGCGGTCTCCCATCCAAGTACTAACCAGGCCCGCCCCTGCTTAGCTTCCGAGATCGGACGAGATCGGGCGTTTTCAGGGTAGTATGGCCGTAAGCTGCCAGGTCAACTGAAAAGATCCTATTTGAAGGTGACGCAGGCCAAACTAGACTACAGCAAAAAGTGTCAAACAGCGCCCTCTGCTGTCAGGCAAGAGCAGAAACCATAAAAAGCTTACAGCACCTGGTACTCACAGGCGGTCTCCCATCCAAGTACTAACCAGGCCCGCCCCTGCTTAGCTTCCGAGATCGGGCGTTTTCAGGGTAGTATGGCCGTAAGCTGCCAGGACAACTGAAAAGATCTTATTTGAAGGCGACGCAGGCCAAACTAGATCCAGCAAAAAGTGTCAAACAGCGCCCTCTGCTGTCAGGCTAGAGCAGAAACCATAAAAAGCTTACAGCACCTGGTATTCCCAGGCGGTCTCCCATCCAAGTACTAACCAGGCCCGCCCCTGCTTAGCTTCCGAGATCGGACGAGACCGGGCGTTTTCAGTGTAGTATGGCCGTAAGCTGCCAGGGCAACTGAAAAGATCCTATTTGAAGGCGACGCAGGCCAAACTAGACTCCAGCAAAAAGTGTCAAACAGCGCCCTCTGCTGTTAGGCAAGAGCAGAAACCATAAAAAGCTTACAGCACCTGGTATTCCCAGGCGGTCTCCCATTCAAGTACTAACCAGGCCCGCCCCTGCTTAGCCTCTGAGATCGGACGAGATCGGGCGTTTTCAAGGTAGTATGGCCGTAAGCTGCCAGGTCAACTGAAAAGATCCTATTTGAAGGTGACGCAGGCCAAACTAGACTCCAGCAAAACATGTCAAACAGCGGCCTCTGCTGTCAGGCAAGAGCAGAAACCATAAAAAGCTTACAGCACCTGGTATTCCCAGGCGGTCTCCCATCCAAGTACTAACCAGGCCCGCCCCTGCTTAGCTTCCGAGATCGGACGAGATCGGGCGTTTTCAGGGTAGTATGGCCGTAAGCTGCCAGGTCAACTGAAAAGATCCTATTTGAAGGTGACGCAGGCCAAACTAGACTACAGCAAAAAGTGTCAAACAGCGCCCTCTGCTGTCAGGCAAGAGCAGAAACCATAAAAAGCTTACAGCACCTGGTACTCACAGGCGGTCTCCCATCCAAGTACTAACCAGGCCCGCCCCTGCTTAGCTTCCGAGATCGGGCGTTTCCAGGGTAGTATGGCCGTAAGCTGCCAGGACAACTGAAAAGATCTTATTTGAAGGCGACGCAGGCCAAACTAGATCCAGCAAAAAGTGTCAAACAGCGCCCTCTGCTGTCAGGCTAGAGCAGAAACCATAAAAAGCTTACAGCACCTGGTATTCCCAGGCGGTCTCCCATCCAAGTACTAACCAGGCCCGCCCCTGCTTAGCTTCCGAGATCGGACGAGACCGGGCGTTTTCAGTGTAGTATGGCCGTAAGCTGCCAGGGCAACTGAAAAGATCCTATTTGAAGGCGACGCAGGCCAAACTAGACTCCAGCAAAAAGTGTCAAACAGCGCCCTCTGCTGTTAGGCAAGAGCAGAAACCATAAAAAGCTTACAGCACCTGGTATTCCCAGGCGGTCTCCCATTCAAGTACTAACCAGGCCCGCCCCTGCTTAGCCTCTGAGATCGGACGAGATCGGGCGTTTTCAAGGTAGTATGGCCGTAAGCTGCCAGGTCAACTGAAAAGATCCTATTTGAAGGTGACGCAGGCCAAACTAGACTCCAGCAAAACATGTCAAACAGCGGCCTCTGCTGTCAGGCAAGAGCAGAAACCATAAAAAGCTTACAGCACCTGGTATTCCCAGGCGGTCTCCCATCCAAGTACTAACCAGGCCCGCCCCTGCTTAGCTTCCGAGATCGGGCGTTTTCAGGGTAGTATGGCCGTAAGCTGCCAGGTCAACTGAAAAAATCCTATTTGAAGGTGACGCAGGCCAAACTAGACTCCAGCAAAACATGTCAAACAGCGCCCTCTGCTGTCAGGCAAGAGCAGAAACCATGAAAAGCTTACAACACCTGGTATTCCCAGGCGGTCTCCCATCCAAGTACTAACCAGGCCCGCCCCTGCTTAGCTTCCGAGATCGGACGAGATCGGGCGTTTTCAGGGTAGTATGGCCGTAAGCTGCCACATCAACTGAAAAGATCCTATTTGAAGGCGACGCAGGCCAAACTAGACTCCAGCAAAAAGTGTCAAACAGCGCCCTCTGCTGTCAGGCTAGAGCAGAAACCATAAAAAGCTTACAGCACCTGGTATTCCCAGGCGGTCTCCCATCCAAGTACTAACCAGGCCCGCCCCTGCTTAGCTTCCGAGACCGGACGAGCTCAGGCGTTTTCAGGGTGGTATGGCCGTAAGCTGCCAGGACAACTGAAAAGATCTTATTTGAAGGCGACGCAGGCCAAACTAGATCAAGCAAAAAGTGTCAAACAGCGCCCTCTGCTGTCAGGCTAGAGCAGAAACCATAAAAAGCTTACAGCACCTGGTATTCACAGGCGGTCTCCCATCCAAGTACTAACCAGGCCCGCCCCTGCTTAGCTTCCGAGATCGGGCGTTTTCAGGGTAGTATGGCCGTAAGCTGCCAGGACAACTGAAAAGATCTTATTTGAAGGCGACGCAGG
>NC_080478.1:3160620-3163120 GCF_030265055.1 Doryrhamphus excisus
GAAGGCGACCCAGGCCAAACTAGATCCAGCAAAAAGTGTCAAACAGCGCCCTCTGCTGTCAGGCTAGAGCAGAAACCATAAAAAGCTTACAGCACCTGGTATTCCCAGGCGGTCTCCCATCCAAGTACTAACCAGGCCCGCCCCTGCTTAGCTTCCGAGATCGGACGAGATCGGGCGTTTTCAGGGTAGTATGGCCGTAAGCTGCCAGGTCAACTGAAAAGATCCTATTTGAAGGTGACGCAGGCCAAACTAGACTACAGCAAAAAGTGTCAAACAGCGCCCTCTGCTGTCAGGCAAGAGCAGAAACCATAAAAAGCTTACAGCACCTGGTACTCACAGGCGGTCTCCCATCCAAGTACTAACCAGGCCCGCCCCTGCTTAGCTTCCGAGATCGGGCGTTTTCAGGGTAGTATGGCCGTAAGCTGCCAGGACAACTGAAAAGATCTTATTTGAAGGCGACGCAGGCCAAACTAGATCCAGCAAAAAGTGTCAAACAGCGCCCTCTGCTGTCAGGCTAGAGCAGAAACCATAAAAAGCTTACAGCACCTGGTATTCCCAGGCGGTCTCCCATCCAAGTACTAACCAGGCCCGCCCCCGCTTAGCTTCCGAGATCGGACGAGACCGGGCGTTTTCAGTGTAGTATGGCCGTAAGCTGCCAGGGCAACTGAAAAGATCCTATTTGAAGGCGACGCAGGCCAAACTAGACTCCAGCAAAAAGTGTCAAACAGCGCCCTCTGCTGTTAGGCAAGAGCAGAAACCATAAAAAGCTTACAGCACCTGGTATTCCCAGGCGGTCTCCCATTCAAGTACTAACCAGGCCCGCCCCTGCTTAGCCTCTGAGATCGGACGAGATCGGGCGTTTTCAAGGTAGTATGGCCGTAAGCTGCCAGGTCAACTGAAAAGATCCTATTTGAAGGTGACGGAGGCCAAACTAGACTCCAGCAAAACATGTCAAACAGCGGCCTCTGCTGTCAGGCAAGAGCAGAAACCATAAAAAGCTTACAGCACCTGGTATTCCCAGGCGGTCTCCCATCCAAGTACTAACCAGGCCCGCCCCTGCTTAGCTTCCGAGATCGGACGAGATCGGGCGTTTTCAGGGTAGTATGGCCGTAAGCTGCCAGGTCAACTGAAAAGATCCTATTTGAAGGTGACGCAGGCCAAACTAGACTACAGCAAAAAGTGTCAAACAGCGCCCTCTGCTGTCAGGCAAGAGCAGAAACCATAAAAAGCTTACAGCACCTGGTACTCACAGGCGGTCTCCCATCCAAGTACTAACCAGGCCCGCCCCTGCTTAGCTTCCGAGATCGGGCGTTTTCAGGGTAGTATGGCCGTAAGCTGCCAGGACAACTGAAAAGATCTTATTTGAAGGCGACGCAGGCCAAACTAGATCCAGCAAAAAGTGTCAAACAGCGCCCTCTGCTGTCAGGCTAGAGCAGAAACCATAAAAAGCTTACAGCACCTGGTATTCCCAGGCGGTCTCCCATCCAAGTACTAACCAGGCCCGCCCCTGCTTAGCTTCCGAGATCGGACGAGACCGGGCGTTTTCAGTGTAGTATGGCCGTAAGCTGCCAGGGCAACTGAAAAGATCCTATTTGAAGGCGACGCAGGCCAAACTAGACTCCAGCAAAAAGTGTCAAACAGCGCCCTCTGCTGTTAGGCAAGAGCAGAAACCATAAAAAGCTTACAGCACCTGGTATTCCCAGGCGGTCTCCCATTCAAGTACTAACCAGGCCCGCCCCTGCTTAGCCTCTGAGATCGGACGAGATCGGGCGTTTTCAAGGTAGTATGGCCGTAAGCTGCCAGGTCAACTGAAAAGATCCTATTTGAAGGTGACGCAGGCCAAACTAGACTCCAGCAAAACATGTCAAACAGCGGCCTCTGCTGTCAGGCAAGAGCAGAAACCATAAAAAGCTTACAGCACCTGGTATTCCCAGGCGGTCTCCCATCCAAGTACTAACCAGGCCCGCCCCTGCTTAGCTTCCGAGATCGGACGAGATCGGGCGTTTTCAGGGTAGTATGGCCGTAAGCTGCCAGGTCAACTGAAAAGATCCTATTTGAAGGTGACGCAGGCCAAACTAGACTACAGCAAAAAGTGTCAAACAGCGCCCTCTGCTGTCAGGCAAGAGCAGAAACCATAAAAAGCTTACAGCACCTGGTACTCACAGGCGGTCTCCCATCCAAGTACTAACCAGGCCCGCCCCTGCTTAGCTTCCGAGATCGGGCGTTTCCAGGGTAGTATGGCCGTAAGCTGCCAGGACAACTGAAAAGATCTTATTTGAAGGCGACGCAGGCCAAACTAGATCCAGCAAAAAGTGTCAAACAGCGCCCTCTGCTGTCAGGCTAGAGCAGAAACCATAAAAAGCTTACAGCACCTGGTATTCCCAGGCGGTCTCCCATCCAAGTACTAACCAGGCCCGCCCCTGCTTAGCTTCCGAGATCGGACGAGACCGGGCGTTTTCAGTGTAGTATGGCCGTAAGCTGCCAGGGCAACTGAAAAGAT
>NC_080478.1:3168120-3170620 GCF_030265055.1 Doryrhamphus excisus
AAAATCCTATTTGAAGGTGACGCAGGCCAAACTAGACTCCAGCAAAACATGTCAAACAGCGCCCTCTGCTGTCAGGCAAGAGCAGAAACCATGAAAAGCTTACAACACCTGGTATTCCCAGGCGGTCTCCCATCCAAGTACTAACCAGGCCCGCCCCTGCTTAGCTTCCGAGATGGGACGAGATCGGGCGTTTTCAGGGTAGTATGGCCGTAAGCTGCCACATCAACTGAAAAGATCCTATTTGAAGGCGACGCAGGCCAAACTAGACTCCAGCAAAAAGTGTCAAACAGCGCCCTCTGCTGTCAGGCTAGAGCAGAAACCATAAAAAGCTTACAGCACCTGGTATTCCCAGGCGGTCTCCCATCCAAGTACTAACCAGGCCCGCCCCTGCTTAGCTTCCGAGACCGGACGAGATCAGGCGTTTTCAGGGTGGTATGGCCGTAAGCTGCCAGGACAACTGAAAAGATCTTATTTGAAGGCGACGCAGGCCAAACTAGATCAAGCAAAAAGTGTCAAACAGTGCCCTCTGCTGTCAGGCTAGAGCAGAAACCATAAAAAGCTTACAGCACCTGGTATTCCCAGGCGGTCTCCCATCCAAGTACTAACCAGGCCCGCCCCTGCTTAGCTTCCGAGATCGGACGAGACCGGGCGTTTTCAGTGTAGTATGGCCGTAAGCTGCCAGGGCAACTGAAAAGATCCTATTTGAAGGCGACGCAGGCCAAACTAGACTCCAGCAAAAAGTGTCAAACAGCGCCCTCTGCTGTTAGGCAAGAGCAGAAACCATAAAAAGCTTACAGCACCTGGTATTCCCAGGCGGTCTCCCATTCAAGTACTAACCAGGCCCGCCCCTGCTTAGCCTCTGAGATCGGACGAGATTGGGCGTTTTCAAGGTAGTATGGCCGTAAGCTGCCAGGTCAACTGAAAAGATCCTATTTGAAGGTGACGGAGGCCAAACTAGACTCCAGCAAAACATGTCAAACAGCGGCCTCTGCTGTCAGGCAAGAGCAGAAACCATAAAAAGCTTACAGCACCTGGTATTCCCAGGCGGTCTCCCATCCAAGTACTAACCAGGCCCGCCCCTGCTTAGCTTCCGAGATCGGACGAGATCGGGCGTTTTCAGGGTAGTATGGCCGTAAGCTGCCAGGTCAACTGAAAAGATCCTATTTGAAGGTGACGCAGGCCAAACTAGACTACAGCAAAAAGTGTCAAACAGCGCCCTCTGCTGTCAGGCAAGAGCAGAAACCATAAAAAGCTTACAGCACCTGGTACTCACAGGCGGTCTCCCATCCAAGTACTAACCAGGCCCGCCCCTGCTTAGCTTCCGAGATCGGGCGTTTTCAGGGTAGTATGGCCGTAAGCTGCCAGGACAACTGAAAAGATCTTATTTGAAGGCGACGCAGGCCAAACTAGATCCAGCAAAAAGTGTCAAACAGCGCCCTCTGCTGTCAGGCTAGAGCAGAAACCATAAAAAGCTTACAGCACCTGGTATTCCCAGGCGGTCTCCCATCCAAGTACTAACCAGGCCCGCCCCTGCTTAGCTTCCGAGATCGGACGAGACCGGGCGTTTTCAGTGTAGTATGGCCGTAAGCTGCCAGGGCAACTGAAAAGATCCTATTTGAAGGCGACGCAGGCCAAACTAGACTCCAGCAAAAAGTGTCAAACAGCGCCCTCTGCTGTTAGGCAAGAGCAGAAACCATAAAAAGCTTACAGCACCTGGTATTCCCAGGCGGTCTCCCATTCAAGTACTAACCAGGCCCGCCCCTGCTTAGCCTCTGAGATCGGACGAGATCGGGCGTTTTCAAGGTAGTATGGCCGTAAGCTGCCAGGTCAACTGAAAAGATCCTATTTGAAGGTGACGCAGGCCAAACTGGACTCCAGCAAAACATGTCAAACAGCGGCCTCTGCTGTCAGGCAAGAGCAGAAACCATAAAAAGCTTACAGCACCTGGTATTCCCAGGCGGTCTCCCATCCAAGTACTAACCAGGCCCGCCCCTGCTTAGCTTCCGAGATCGGACGAGATCGGGCGTTTTCAGGGTAGTATGGCCGTAAGCTGCCAGGTCAACTGAAAAGATCCTATTTGAAGGTGACGCAGGCCAAACTAGACTACAGCAAAAAGTGTCAAACAGCGCCCTCTGCTGTCAGGCAAGAGCAGAAACCATAAAAAGCTTACAGCACCTGGTACTCACAGGCGGTCTCCCATCCAAGTACTAACCAGGCCCGCCCCTGCTTAGCTTCCGAGATCGGGCGTTTCCAGGGTAGTATGGCCGTAAGCTGCCAGGACAACTGAAAAGATCTTATTTGAAGGCGACGCAGGCCAAACTAGATCCAGCAAAAAGTGTCAAACAGCGCCCTCTGCTGTCAGGCTAGAGCAGAAACCATAAAAAGCTTACAGCACCTGGTATTCCCAGGCGGTCTCCCATCCAAGTACTAACCAGGCCCGCCCCTGCTTAGCTTCCGAGATCGGACGAGACCGGGCGTTTTCAGTGTAGTATGGCCGTAA
>NC_080478.1:3183120-3188120 GCF_030265055.1 Doryrhamphus excisus
TATTTGAAGGTGACGCAGGCCAAACTAGACTCCAGCAAAACATGTCAAACAGCGCCCTCTGCTGTCAGGCAAGAGCAGAAACCATGAAAAGCTTACAGCACCTGGTATTCCCAGGCGGTCTCCCATCCAAGTACTAACCAGGCTCGCCCCTGCTTAGCTTCCGAGATCGGACGAGATCGGGCGTTTTCAGGGTAGTATGGCTGTAAGCTGCCACATCAACTGAAAAGATCCTATTTGAAGGCGACGCAGGCCAAACTAGACTCCAGCAAAAAGTGTCCCTGCTTAGCTTCCGAGATCGGGCGTTTTCAGGGTAGTATGGCCAAAAGCTGCCAAGGCAACTGAAAAGATCCTATTTGAAGGCGACGCAGGACAAACTAGACTCCAGCAAAAAGTGTCAAACAGCGCCCTCTGCTGTCAGGCAAGAGCAGAAACCATAAAAAGCATACAGCACTTGGTAATCCCAGGCGGTCTCCCATCCAAGTACTAACCAGGCCCGCCCCTGCTTAGCTTCCGAGATCGGACGAGATCGGGCGTTTTCAGGGTAGTATGGCCGTAAGCTGCCAGGGCAACTGAAAAGATCCTATTCGAAGGCGATGCAGGCCAAACTAGACTCCAGCAAAAAGTGTCAAACAGCGCCCTCTGCTGTCAGGCAAGAGCAGAAACCATAAAAGGCTTACAGCACCTGGTATTGCCAGGCGGTCTCCCATCCAAGTACTAACCAGGCCCACCCCTGCTTAGCTTTCGAGATCGGACGAGATCGGGCGTTTTCAGGGTAGTATGGCCGTAAGCTGCCAGGACAACTGAAAAGATCTTATTTGAAGGCGACGCAGGCCAAACTAGATCCAGCAAAAAGTGTCAAACAGCGCCCTCTGCTGTCAGGCTAGAGCAGAAACCATAAAAAGCTTACAGCACCTGGTATTCCCAGGCGGTCTCCCATCCAAGTACTAACCAGGCCCGCCCCTGCTTAGCTTCCGAGATCGGGCGTTTTCAGGGTAGTATGGCCGTAAGCTGCCAGGTCAACTGAAAAGATCCTATTTGAAGGTGACGCAGGCCAAACTAGACTCCAGCAAAACATGTCAAACAGCGCCCTCTGCTGTCAGGCAAGAGCAGAAACCATGAAAAGCTTACAGCACCTGGTATTCCCAGGCGGTCTCCCATCCAAGTACTAACCAGGCTCGCCCCTGCTTAGCTTCCGAGATCGGACGAGATCGGGCGTTTTCAGGGTAGTATGGCTGTAAGCTGCCAGATCAACTGAAAAGATCCTATTTGAAGGCGACGCAGGCCAAACTAGACTCCAGCAAAAGGTGTCAAACAGCGCCCTCTGCTGTCAGGCAAGAGCAGAAACCATAAAAAGCTTACAGCACCTGGTATTCCCAGGCGGTCTCCCATCCAAGTACTAACCAGGCCCGCCCCTGCTTAGCTTCCGAGATCGGACGAGATCAGGCGTTTTCAGGGTGGTATGGCCGTAAGCTGCCAGGACAACTGAAAAGATCTTATTTGAAGGTGACGCAGGCCAAACTAGATCCAGCAAAAAGTGTCAAACAGCGCCCTCTGCTGTCAGGCTAGAGCAGAAACCATAAAAAGCTTACAGCACCTGGTATTCCCAGGCGGTCTCCCATCCAAGTACTAACCAGGCCCTCCCCTGCTTAGCTTCCGAGATCAGGAGTTTTCAGGGTAGTATGGCCAAAAGCTGCCAAGGCAACTGAAAAGATCCTATTTGAAGGCGACGCAGGACAAACTAGACTCCAGCAAAACATGTCAAACAGCGCCCTCTGCTGTCAGGCTAGAGCAGAAACCATAAAAAGCTTACAGCACCTGGTATTCCCAGGCGGTCTCCCATCCAAGTACTAACCAGGCCCGCCCCTGCTTAGCTTCCGAGATCGGACGAGATCGGGCGTTTTCAGGGTAGTATGGCCATAAGCTGCCAGGTCAACTGAAAAGATCCTATTTGAAGGTGACGCAGGCCAAACTAGACTACAGCAAAAAGTGTCAAACAGCGCCCTCTGCTGTCAGGCAAGAGCAGAAACCATAAAAAGCTTACAGCACCTGGTATTCACAGGCGGTCTCCCATCCAAGTACTAACCAGGCCCGGCCCTGCTTAGCTTCCGAGATCGTACGAGATCGGGCGTTTTCAGGGTAGTATGGCCTAAGCTACCAGGTCAACTGAAAAGATCCTATTTGAAAGTGACGCAGGCCAAACTAGACTACAGCAAAAAGTGTCAAACAGCGCCCTCTGCTGTCAGGCAAGAGCAGAAACCATAAAAAGCTTACAGCACCTGGTATTCACAGGCGGTCTCCCATCCAAGTACTAACCAGGCCCGCCCCTGCTTAGCTTCCGAGATCGGGCGTTTTCAGGGTAGTATGGCCGTAAGCTGCCAGGACAACTGAAAAGATCCTATTTGAAGAAGACGCAGGCCAAACTCGACTCCAGCAAAAAGTGTCAAACAGCGCCCTCTGCTGTCAGGCAAGAGCAGAAACCATAAAAAGCTTACAGCACCTGGTAATCCCAGGCGGTCTCCCATCCAAGTACTAACCAGGACCGCCCCTGCTTAGCTTCCGAGATCGGACGAGATCGGGCGTTTTTAGGGTAGTATGGCCGTAAGCTGCAAGGGCAACTGAAAAGATCCTATTTGAAGGCGACGCAGGCCAAACTAGACTCCAGCAAAAAGTGTCAAACAGCGCCCTCTGCTGTCAGGCAAGAGCAGAAACCATAAAAAGCTTACAGCACCTGGTATTCCCAGGCGGTCTCCCATCCAAGTACTAACCAGGCCCGCTCCTGCTTAGCTTCCGAGATCGGACGAGATCAGGCGTTTTCAGGGTGGTATGGCCGTAAGCTGCCAGGACAACTGAAAAGATCTTATTTGAAGGTGACGCAGGCCAAACTAGATCCAGCAAAAAGTGTCAAACAGTGCCCTCTGCTGTCAGGCTAGAGCAGAAACCATAAAAAGCTTACAGCACCTGGTATTCCCAGGCGGTCTCCCATCCAAGTACTAACCAGGCCCTCCCCTGCTTAGCTTCCGAGATCAGGCGTTTTCAGGGTAGTATGGCCAAAAGCTGCCAAGGCAACTGAAAAGATCCTATTTGAAGGCGACGCAGGCCAAACTAGACTCCAGCAAAAAGTGTCAAACAGCGCCCTCTGCTGTCAGGCAAGAGCAGAAACCATAAAAAGCTTACAGCACCTGGTATTCCCAGGCGGTCTCCCATCCAAGTACTAACCAGGCCCGCCCCTGCTTAGCTTCCGAGATCGGACGAGATCGGGCGTTTTCAGGGTAGTATGGCCGTAAGCTGCCACATCAACTGAAAAGATCCTATTTGAAGGCGACGCAGGCCAAACTAGACTCCAGCAAAAAGTGTCAAACAGCGCCCTCTGCTGTCAGGCAAGAGCAGAAACCATAAAAAGCTTACAGCACCTGGTATTCCCAGGCGGTCTCCCATCCAAGTACTAACCAGGCTAAGCTAACTGCTTAGCTTCCGAGATCGGACGAGATCGGGCGTTTTCAGGGTAGTATGGCCGTAAGCTTTAAGGACAACTGAAAAAATATTATTTGAAGGCGACGCAGGCCAAACTAGACTCCAGCAAAAAGTGTCAAACAGCGCCCTCTGCTGTCAGGCAAGAGCAGAAACCATAAAACGCTTACAGCACCTGGTATTCCCAGGTGGTCTCCCATCCAAGTACTAAGCAGGCCCGCCCCTGCTTAGCTTCCGAGATCGGACGAGATCGGGCTTTTTCAGGATAGTATGGCCGTAAGCTGCAAGATCAACTGAAAAGATCCTATTTGAAGGCGACGCAGGCCAAACTAGACTCTGGCAAAAAGTGTCAAACAGCGCCCTTTGCTGTCAGGCAAGAGCAGAAACCATAAAAAGCTTACAGCACCTGGTATTCCCATGCGGTCTCCCATCCAAGTACTAACCAGGCCCGCCCCTGCTTAGTTTCCGAGATCGGACGAGATCGGGCGTTTTCAGGGTAGTATGGCCGTAAGCTGCCAGGTCAACTGAAAAGATCCTATTTGAAGGTGACGCAGGCCAAACTAGACTACAGCAAAAAGTGTCAAACAGCGCCCTCTGCTGTCAGGCAAGAGCAGAAACCATAAAAAGCTTACAGCACCTGGTATTCACAGGCTGTCTCCCATCCAAGTACTAACCAGGCCCGGCCCTGCTTAGCTTCCGAGATCGTACGAGATCGGGCGTTTTCAGGGTAGTATGGCCTAAGCTGCCAGGTCAACTGAAAAGATCCTATTTGAAGGTGACACAGGCCAAACTAGACTACAGCAAAAAGTGTCAAACAGCGCCCTCTGCTGTCAGGCAAGAGCAGAAACCATAAAAAGCTTACAGCACCTGGTATTCACAGGCGGTCTCCCATCCAAGTACTAACCAGGCCCGGCCCTGCTTAGCTTCCGAGATCGTACGAGATCGGGCGTTTTCAGGGTAGTATGGCCTAAGCTACCAGGTCAACTGAAAAGATCCTATTTGAAAGTGACGCAGGCCAAACTAGACTACAGCAAAAAGTGTCAAACAGCGCCCTCTGCTGTCAGGCAAGAGCAGAAACCATAAAAAGCTTACAGCACCTGGTATTCACAGGCGGTCTCCCATCCAAGTACTAACCAGGCCCGCCCCTGCTTAGCTTCCGAGATCGGGCGTTTTCAGGGTAGTATGGCCGTAAGCTGCCAGGACAACTGAAAAGATCCTATTTGAAGAAGACGCAGGCCAAACTCGACTCCAGCAAAAAGTGTCAAACAGCGCCCTCTGCTGTCAGGCAAGAGCAGAAACCATAAAAAGCTTACAGCACCTGGTAATCCCAGGCGGTCTCCCATCCAAGTACTAACCAGGACCGCCCCTGCTTAGCTTCCGAGATCGGACGAGATCGGGCGTTTTTAGGGTAGTATGGCCGTAAGCTGCAAGGGCAACTGAAAAGATCCTATTTGAAGGCGACGCAGGCCAAACTAGACTCCAGCAAAAAGTGTCAAACAGCGCCCTCTGCTGTCAGGCAAGAGCAGAAACCA
>NC_080478.1:3288120-3290620 GCF_030265055.1 Doryrhamphus excisus
CCAGGCCCGCCCCTGCTTAGCTTCCGAGATCGGGCGTTTTCAGGGTAGTATGGCCGTAAGCTGCCAGGTGAACTGAAAAGATCCTATTTGAAGGTGACGCAGGCCAAACTAGACTCCAGCAAAAAGTGTCAAACAGCGCCCTCTGCTGTCAGGCAAGAGCAGAAACCATAAAAAGCTTACAGCACCTGGTATTCCCAGGCGGTTTCCCATCCAAGTACTAACCAGGCACGCCCCTGCTTAGCTTCCGAGATCGGACGAGATCAGGCGTTTTAAGGGTAGTATGGCCGTAAGCTGCCAGGTGAACTGAAAAGATCCTATTTGAAGGTGACGCAGGCCAAACTAGACTCCAGCAAAAAGTGTCAAACAGCGCCCTCTGCTGTCAGGCAAGAGCAGAAACCATATAAAGCTTACAGCACCTGGTATTCCCAGGCGGTCTCCCATCCAAGTACTAACCAGGCCCGCCCCTGCTTAGCTTCCGAGATCGGACGAGATCGGGCTTTTTCAGGATAGTATGGCCGTAAGCTGCAAGATCAACTGAAAAGATCCTATTTGAAGGCGACGCAGGCCAAACTAGACTCTGGCAAAAAGTGTCAAACAGCGCCCTTTGCTGTCAGGCAAGAGCAGAAACCATAAAAAGCTTACAGCACCTGGTATTCCCATGCGGTCTCCCATCCAAGTACTAACCAGGCCCGCCCCTGCTTAGTTTCCGAGATCGGACGAGATCGGGCATTTTCAGGGTAGTATGGCCGTAAGCTGCCAGGTCAACTGAAAAGATCCTATTTGAAGGTGACGCAGGCCAAACTAGACTCTGGCAAACAGTATCAAACAGCGCCCTTTGCTGTCAGGCAAGAGCAGAAACCATAAAAAGCTTACAGCTCCTGGTATTCCCAGGCGGTCTCCCATCCAAGTACTAACCAGGCCCGCCCCTGCTTAGCGTCCGAGATCGGGCGTTTTCAGGGTAGTAAGGCCGTAAGCTGCCAGATCAACTGAAAAGATCCTATTTGAAGGTGACGCAGGCCAAACTAGACTCCAGCAAAAAGTGTCAAACAGCGCCCTCTGCTTTCAGGCAAGAGCAGAAACCATATAAAGCTTACAGCACCTGGTATTCCCAGGCGGTCTCCCATCCAAGTACTAACCAGGCCCGCCCCTGCTTAGCTTCCGAGATCGGACGAGATCGGGCTTTTTCAGGATAGTATGGCCGCAAGCTGCCAGATCAACTGAAAAGATCCTATTTGAAGGTGACGCAGGCCAAACTAGACTCTGGCAAAAAGTGTCAAACAGCGCCCTTTGCTGTCAGGCAAGAGCAGAAACCATAAAAAGCTTACAGCACCTGGTATTCCCAAGCGGTCTCCCATCCAAGTACTAACCAGGCCCGCCCCTGCTTAGCTTCCGAGATCGGGCGTTTTCAGGGTAGTATGGCCGTAAGCTGCCAGGTGAACTGAAAAGATCCTATTTGAAGGTGACGCAGGCCAAACTAGACTCCAGCAAAAAGTGTCAAACAGCGCCCTCTGCTGTCAGGCAAGAGCAGAAACCATAAAAAGCTTACAGCTCCTGGTATTCCCAGGCGGTCTCCCATCCAAGTACTAACCAGGCCCGCCCCTGCTTAGCGTCCGAGATCGGGCGTTTTCAGGGTAGTATGGCCGTAAGCTGCCAGGTCAACTGAAAAGATCCTATTTGAAGGTGACGCAGGCCAAACTAGACTCTGGCAAACAGTGTCAAACAGCGCCCTTTGCTGTCAGGCAAGAGCAGAAACCATAAAAAGCTTACAGCTCCTGGTATTACCAGGCGGTCTCCCATCCAAGTACTAACCAGGCCCGCCCCTGCTTAGCGTCCGAGATCGGGCGTTTTCAGGGTAGTATGGCCGTAAGCTGCCAGATCAACTGAAAAGATCCTATTTGAAGGTGACGCAGGCCAAACTAGACTCCAGCAAAAAGTGTCAAACAGCGCCCTCTGCTGTCAGGCAAGAGCAGAAACCATAAAAAGCTTATAGCACCTGGTATTCCCAGGCGGTCTCCCATCCAAGTACTAACCAGGCCCGCCCCTGCTTAGCTTCCGAGATCGGACGAGATCAGGCGTTTTAAGGGTAGTATGGCCGTAAGCTGCCAGGTCAACTGAAAAGATCCTATTTGAAGGTGACGCAGGCCAAACTAGACTCCAGCAAAAAGTGTCAAACAGCGCCCTCTGCTGTCAGGCAAGAGCAGAAACCATAAAAAGCTTTCAGCACCTGGTATTCCCAGGCGGTCTCCCATCCAAGTACTAACCAGGCCCGCCCCTGCTTAGCTTCCGAGATCGGTCGAGATCGGGCGTTTTCAGGGTAGTATGGCCGTAAGCTGCCAGGTCAACTGAAAAGATCCTATTTGAAGGTGACGCAGGCCAAACTAGACTCTGGCAAAAAGTGTCAAACAGCGCCCTTTGTTGTCAGGCAAGAGCAGAAACCATAAAAAGCTTACAGCACCTGGTATTCCCAGGCGGTCTCCCATCCAAGTACTAACCAGGCCGG
>NC_080478.1:3300620-3303120 GCF_030265055.1 Doryrhamphus excisus
TTTGAAGGTGACGCAGGCCAAACTAGACTCTGGCAAAAAATGTCAAACAGCGCCCTTTGCTGTCAGGCAAGAGCAGAAACCATAAAAAGCTTACAGCACCTGGTATTCCCAGGCGGTCTCCCATCCAAGTACTAACCAGGCCCGCCCCTGCTTAGCGTCCGAGATCGGGCGTTTTCAGGGTAGTTTGGCCGTAAGCTGCCAGGTCAACTGAAAAGATCCTATTTGAAGGCGACGCAGGCCAAACTAGACTCCAGCAAAAAGTGTCAAACAGCGCCCTCTGCTGTCAGGCATGAGCAGAAACCATAAAAGGCTTACAGCACCTGGTATTCCCAGGCGGTTTCCCATCCAAGTACTAACCAGGCCCGCCCCTGCTTAGCTTCCGAGATCGGGCGTTTTCAGGGTAGTATGGCCGTAAGCTGCCAGGTGAACTGAAAAGATCCTATTTGAAGGTGACGCAGGCCAAACTAGACTCCAGCAAAAAGTGTCAAACAGCGCCCTCTGCTGTCAGGCAAGAGCAGAAACCATAAAAAGCTTACAGCACCTGGTATTCCCAGGCGGTTTCCCATCCAAGTACTAACCAGGCACGCCCCTGCTTAGCTTCCGAGATCGGACGAGATCAGGCGTTTTAAGGGTAGTATGGCCGTAAGCTGCCAGGTGAACTGAAAAGATCCTATTTGAAGGTGACGCAGGCCAAACTAGACTCCAGCAAAAAGTGTCAAACAGCGCCCTCTGCTGTCAGGCAAGAGCAGAAACCATATAAAGCTTACAGCACCTGGTATTCCCAGGCGGTCTCCCATCCAAGTACTAACCAGGCCCGCCCCTGCTTAGCTTCCGAGATCGGACGAGATCGGGCTTTTTCAGGATAGTATGGCCGTAAGCTGCAAGATCAACTGAAAAGATCCTATTTGAAGGCGACGCAGGCCAAACTAGACTCTGGCAAAAAGTGTCAAACAGCGCCCTTTGCTGTCAGGCAAGAGCAGAAACCATAAAAAGCTTACAGCACCTGGTATTCCCATGCGGTCTCCCATCCAAGTACTAACCAGGCCCGCCCCTGCTTAGTTTCCGAGATCGGACGAGATCGGGCATTTTCAGGGTAGTATGGCCGTAAGCTGCCAGGTCAACTGAAAAGATCCTATTTGAAGGTGACGCAGGCCAAACTAGACTCTGGCAAACAGTATCAAACAGCGCCCTTTGCTGTCAGGCAAGAGCAGAAACCATAAAAAGCTTACAGCTCCTGGTATTCCCAGGCGGTCTCCCATCCAAGTACTAACCAGGCCCGCCCCTGCTTAGCGTCCGAGATCGGGCGTTTTCAGGGTAGTAAGGCCGTAAGCTGCCAGATCAACTGAAAAGATCCTATTTGAAGGTGACGCAGGCCAAACTAGACTCCAGCAAAAAGTGTCAAACAGCGCCCTCTGCTTTCAGGCAAGAGCAGAAACCATATAAAGCTTACAGCACCTGGTATTCCCAGGCGGTCTCCCATCCAAGTACTAACCAGGCCCGCCCCTGCTTAGCTTCCGAGATCGGACGAGATCGGGCTTTTTCAGGATAGTATGGCCGCAAGCTGCCAGATCAACTGAAAAGATCCTATTTGAAGGTGACGCAGGCCAAACTAGACTCTGGCAAAAAGTGTCAAACAGCGCCCTTTGCTGTCAGGCAAGAGCAGAAACCATAAAAAGCTTACAGCACCTGGTATTCCCAAGCGGTCTCCCATCCAAGTACTAACCAGGCCCGCCCCTGCTTAGCTTCCGAGATCGGGCGTTTTCAGGGTAGTATGGCCGTAAGCTGCCAGGTGAACTGAAAAGATCCTATTTGAAGGTGACGCAGGCCAAACTAGACTCCAGCAAAAAGTGTCAAACAGCGCCCTCTGCTGTCAGGCAAGAGCAGAAACCATAAAAAGCTTACAGCTCCTGGTATTCCCAGGCGGTCTCCCATCCAAGTACTAACCAGGCCCGCCCCTGCTTAGCGTCCGAGATCGGGCGTTTTCAGGGTAGTATGGCCGTAAGCTGCCAGGTCAACTGAAAAGATCCTATTTGAAGGTGACGCAGGCCAAACTAGACTCTGGCAAACAGTGTCAAACAGCGCCCTTTGCTGTCAGGCAAGAGCAGAAACCATAAAAAGCTTACAGCTCCTGGTATTACCAGGCGGTCTCCCATCCAAGTACTAACCAGGCCCGCCCCTGCTTAGCGTCCGAGATCGGGCGTTTTCAGGGTAGTATGGCCGTAAGCTGCCAGATCAACTGAAAAGATCCTATTTGAAGGTGACGCAGGCCAAACTAGACTCCAGCAAAAAGTGTCAAACAGCGCCCTCTGCTGTCAGGCAAGAGCAGAAACCATAAAAAGCTTATAGCACCTGGTATTCCCAGGCGGTCTCCCATCCAAGTACTAACCAGGCCCGCCCCTGCTTAGCTTCCGAGATCGGACGAGATCAGGCGTTTTAAGGGTAGTATGGCCGTAAGCTGCCAGGTCAACTGAAAAGATCCTATTTGAAGGTGACGCAGGCC
>NC_080478.1:3318120-3325620 GCF_030265055.1 Doryrhamphus excisus
CTGCTTAGCTTCCGAGATCGGGCGTTTTCAGGGTAGTATGGCCGTAAGCTGCCAGGTGAACTGAAAAGATCCTATTTGAAGGTGACGCAGGCCAAACTAGACTCCAGCAAAAAGTGTCAAACAGCGCCCTCTGCTGTCAGGCAAGAGCAGAAACCATAAAAAGCTTACAGCTCCTGGTATTCCCAGGCGGTCTCCCATCCAAGTACTAACCAGGCCCGCCCCTGCTTAGCGTCCGAGATCGGGCGTTTTCAGGGTTGTATGGCCGTAAGCTGCCAGGTCAACTGAAAAGATCCTATTTGAAGGTGACGCAGGCCAAACTAGACTCTGGCAAACAGTGTCAAACAGCGCCCTTTGCTGTCAGGCAAGAGCAGAAACCATAAAAAGCTTACAGCTCCTGGTATTACCAGGCGGTCTCCCATCCAAGTACTAACCAGGCCCGCCCCTGCTTAGCGTCCGAGATCGGGCGTTTTCAGGGTAGTATGGCCGTAAGCTGCCAGATCAACTGAAAAGATCCTATTTGAAGGTGACGCAGGCCAAACTAGACTCCAGCAAAAAGTGTCAAACAGCGCCCTCTGCTGTCAGGCAAGAGCAGAAACCATAAAAAGCTTATAGCACCTGGTATTCCCAGGCGGTCTCCCATCCAAGTACTAACCAGGCCCGCCCCTGCTTAGCTTCCGAGATCGGACGAGATCAGGCGTTTTAAGGGTAGTATGGCCGTAAGCTGCCAGGTCAACTGAAAAGATCCTATTTGAAGGTGACGCAGGCCAAACTAGACTCCAGCAAAAAGTGTCAAACAGCGCCCTCTGCTGTCAGGCAAGAGCAGAAACCATAAAAAGCTTTCAGCACCTGGTATTCCCAGGCGGTCTCCCATCCAAGTACTAACCAGGCCCGCCCCTGCTTAGCTTCCGAGATCGGTCGAGATCGGGCGTTTTCAGGGTAGTATGGCCGTAAGCTGCCAGGTCAACTGAAAAGATCCTATTTGAAGGTGACGCAGGCCAAACTAGACTCTGGCAAAAAGTGTCAAACAGCGCCCTTTGTTGTCAGGCAAGAGCAGAAACCATAAAAAGCTTACAGCACCTGGTATTCCCAGGCGGTCTCCCATCCAAGTACTAACCAGGCCGGCCCCTGCTTAGCTTCCGAGATCGGGCGTTTTCAGGGTAGTATGGCCGTAAGCTGCCAGGTGAACTGAAAAGATCCTATTTGAAGGTGACGCAGGCCAAACTAGACTCCAGCAAAAAGTGTCAAACAGCGCCCTCTGCTGTCAGGCAAGAGCAGAAACCATATAAAGCTTACAGCACCTGGTATTCCCAGGCGGTCTCCCATCCAAGTACTAACAAAGCCCGCCCCTGCTTAGCTTCCGAGATCGGACTTTTTCAGGATAGTATGGCCGTAAGCTGCCAGATCAACTGAAAAGATCCTATTTGAAGGTGACGCAGGCCAAACTAGACTCTGGCAAAAAGTGTCAAACAACGCCCTTTGCTGTCAGGCAAGAGCAGAAACCATAAAAAGCTTACAGCACCTGGTATTCCCAGGCGGTCTCCCATCCAAGTACTAACCAGGCCCGCCCCTGCTTAGCGTCCGAGATCGGGCGTTTTCAGGGTAGTATGGCCGTAAGCTGCCACGTCAACTGAAAAGATCCTATTTGAGGGTGACGCAGGCCAAACTAGACTCTGGCAAACAGTGTCAAACAGCGCCCTTTGCTGTCAGGCAAGAGCAGAAACCATAAAAGCTTACAGCACCTGGTATTCCCAGGCGGTCTCCCATCCAAGTACTAACCAGGCCAGCCCCTGCTTAGCTTCTGAGATCGGACGAGATCGGGCGTTTTCAGGGTAGTATGGCCGTAAGCTTTAAGGGCAACTGAAAAAATCTTATTTGAAGGCGACGCAGGCCAAACTAGACTCCAGCAAAAAGTGTAAAACAGCGCCCTCTGCTGTCAGGCAAGAGCAGAAACCATAAAAAGCTTACAGCACCTGGTATTCCCAGGCGGTCTTCCATCCAAGTACTAACCAGGCCCGCCCCTGCTTAGCTTCCGAGATCGGGCGTTTTCAGGGTAGTATGGCTGTAAACTGCCAGGTCAACTGAAAAGATCCTATTTGAAGGTGACGCAGGCCAAACTAGACTCTGACAAAAAGTGTCAAACAGCGCCCTTTGCTGTCAGGCAAGAGTGGAAACCATAAAAAGCTTACAGTACCTGGTATTCCCAGGTGGTCTCCCATCCAAGTACTAACCAGGCCCGCCCCTGCTTAGCTTCCGAGATCGGGCGTTTTCAGGGTAGTATGGCCGTAAGCTGCCAGGTCAACTGAAAAGATCCTATTTGAAGGTGACGCAGGCCAAACTAGACTCCAGCAAAAAGTGTCAAACAGCGCCCTCTGCTGTCAGGCAAGAGCAGAAACCATAAAAAGCTTACAGCACCTGGTATTCCCAGGCGGTCTCCCATCCAAGTACTAACCAGGCCCGCCCCTGCTTAGCTTCCGAGATCGGGCGTTTTCAGGGTAGTATGGCCGTAAGCTGCCAGATCAACTGAAAAGATCCTATTTGAAGGCGACGCAGGCCAAACTAGACTCCAGCAAAAAGTGTCAAACAGCGCCCTCTGCTGTCAGGCAAGAGCAGAAACCATAAAAAGCTTACAGCACCTGGTATTCCCAGGCGGTCTCCCATCCAAGTACTAACCAGGCCCGCCCCTGCTTAGCTTCCGAGATCGGGCGTTTTCAGGGTAGTATGGCCGTAAGCTGCCAGGTCAACTGAAAAGATCCTATTTGAAGGCGACGCAGGCCAAACTAGACTCTGGCAAAAAGTGTCAAACAGCGCCCTCTGCTGTCAGGCAAGAGCAGAAACCATAAAAAGCTTACAGCACCTGGTATTCCCAGGCGGTCTCCCATCCAAGTACTAACCAGGCCCGCCCCTGCTTAGCTTCCGAGATCGGACGAGATCAGGCGTTTTAAGGGTAGTATGGCCGTAAGCTGCCAGGTCAACTGAAAAGATCCTATTTGAAGGTGACGCAGGCCAAACTAGACTCCAGCAAAAAGTGTCAAACAGCGCCCTCTGCTGTCAGGCAAGAGCAGAAACCATAAAAAGCTTTCAGCACCTGGTATTCCCAGGCGGTCTCCCATCCAAGTACTAACCAGGCCCGCCCCTGCTTAGCTTCCGAGATCGGTCGAGATCGGGCGTTTTCAGGGTAGTATGGCCGTAAGCTGCCAGGTCAACTGAAAAGATCCTATTTGAAGGTGACGCAGGCCAAACTAGACTCTGGCAAAAAGTGTCAAACAGCGCCCTTTGTTGTCAGGCAAGAGCAGAAACCATAAAAAGCTTACAGCACCTGGTATTCCCAGGCGGTCTCCCATCCAAGTACTAACCAGGCCGGCCCCTGCTTAGCTTCCGAGATCGGGCGTTTTCAGGGTAGTATGGCCGTAAGCTGCCAGGTGAACTGAAAAGATCCTATTTGAAGGTGACGCAGGCCAAACTAGACTCCAGCAAAAAGTGTCAAACAGCGCCCTCTGCTGTCAGGCAAGAGCAGAAACCATATAAAGCTTACAGCACCTGGTATTCCCAGGCGGTCTCCCATCCAAGTACTAACAAAGCCCGCCCCTGCTTAGCTTCCGAGATCGGACTTTTTCAGGATAGTATGGCCGTAAGCTGCCAGATCAACTGAAAAGATCCTATTTGAAGGTGACGCAGGCCAAACTAGACTCTGGCAAAAAGTGTCAAACAGCGCCCTTTGCTGTCAGGCAAGAGCAGAAACCATAAAAAGCTTACAGCACCTGGTATTCCCAGGCGGTCTCCCATCCAAGTACTAACCAGGCCCGCCCCTGCTTAGCGTCCGAGATCGGGCGTTTTCAGGGTAGTATGGCCGTAAGCTGCCACGTCAACTGAAAAGATCCTATTTGAGGGTGACGCAGGCCAAACTAGACTCTGGCAAACAGTGTCAAACAGCGCCCTTTGCTGTCAGGCAAGAGCAGAAACCATAAAAGCTTACAGCACCTGGTATTCCCAGGCGGTCTCCCATCCAAGTACTAACCAGGCCAGCCCCTGCTTAGCTTCTGAGATCGGACGAGATCGGGCGTTTTCAGGGTAGTATGGCCGTAAGCTTTAAGGGCAACTGAAAAAATCTTATTTGAAGGCGACGCAGGCCAAACTAGACTCCAGCAAAAAGTGTAAAACAGCGCCCTCTGCTGTCAGGCAAGAGCAGAAACCATAAAAAGCTTACAGCACCTGGTATTCCCAGGCGGTCTTCCATCCAAGTACTAACCAGGCCCGCCCCTGCTTAGCTTCCGAGATCGGGCGTTTTCAGGGTAGTATGGCTGTAAACTGCCAGGTCAACTGAAAAGATCCTATTTGAAGGTGACGCAGGCCAAACTAGACTCTGACAAAAAGTGTCAAACAGCGCCCTTTGCTGTCAGGCAAGAGTGGAAACCATAAAAAGCGTACAGTACCTGGTATTCCCAGGTGGTCTCCCATCCAAGTACTAACCAGGCCCGCCCCTGCTTAGCTTCCGAGATCGGGCGTTTTCAGGGTAGTATGGCCGTAAGCTGCCAGGTCAACTGAAAAGATCCTATTTGAAGGTGACGCAGGCCAAACTAGACTCCAGCAAAAAGTGTCAAACAGCGCCCTCTGCTGTCAGGCAAGAGCAGAAACCATAAAAAGCTTACAGCACCTGGTATTCCCAGGCGGTCTCCCATCCAAGTACTAACCAGGCCCGCCCCTGCTTAGCTTCCGAGATCGGGCGTTTTCAGGGTAGTATGGCCGTAAGCTGCCAGGTCAACTGAAAAGATCCTATTTGAAGGCGACGCAGGCCAAACTAGACTCTGGCAAAAAGTGTCAAACAGCGCCCTCTGCTGTCAGGCAAGAGCAGAAACCATAAAAAGCTTACAGCACCTGGTATTCCCAGGCGGTCTCCCATCCAAGTACTAACCAGGCCCGCCCCTGCTTAGCTTCCGAGATCGGACGAGATCGGGCGTTTTCAGGGTAGTATGGCCGTAAGCTTTAAGGACAACTGAAAAAATATTATTTGAAGGCGACGCAGGCCAAACTAGACTCCAGCAAAAAGTGTCAAACAGCGCCCTCTGCTGTCAGGCAAGAGCAGAAACCATAAAAAGCTTACAGCACCTGGTATTCCCAGGTGGTCTCCCATCCAAGTACTAAGCAGGCCCGCCCCTGCTTAGCTTCCGAGATCGGGCGTTTTCAGGGTAGTATGGCCGTAAGCTGCCAGGTCAACTGAAAAGATCCTATTTGAAGGTGACGCAGGCCAAACTAGATTCCAGCAAAACATGTCAAACAGCGCCCTCTGCTGTCAGGCAAGAGCAGAAACCATGAAAAGCCTACAGCACCTGGTACTCCCAGGCTGTCACCCATCCAAGTACTAACCAGGCCCGCCCCTGCTCAGCTTCCGAGATCGGACGAGATCGGGCGTTTTCAGGGTAGTATGGCCGTAAGCTGCCAGATCAACTGAAAAGATCCTATTTGAAGGCGACGCAGGCCAAACTAGACTCCAGCAAAAAGTGTCAAACAGCGCCCTCTGCTGTCAGGCAAGAGCAGAAACCATATAAAGCTTACAGCACCTGGTATTCCCAGGCGGTCTCCCATCCAAGTACTAACCAGGCCCGCCCCTGCTTAGCTTCCGAGATCGGACGAGATCGGGCTTTTTCAGGATAGTATGGCCGTAAGATGCAAGATCAACTGAAAAGATCCTATTTGAAGGCGACGCAGGCCAAACTAGACTCTGGCAAAAAGTGTCAAACAGCGCCCTTTGCTGTCAGGCAAGAGCAGAAACCATAAAAAGCTTACAGCACCTGGTATTCCCATGCGGTCTCCCATCCAAGTACTAACCAGGCCCGCCCCTGCTTAGTTTCCGAGATCGGACGAGATCGGGCGTTTTCAGGGTAGTATGGCCGTAAGCTGCCAGGTCAACTGAAAAGATCCTATTTGAAGGTGACGCAGGCCAAACTAGACTCTGGCAAACAGTGTCAAACAGCGCCCTTTGCTGTCAGGCAAGAGCAGAAACCATAAAAAGCTTACAGCTCCTGGTATTCCCAGGCGGTCTCCCATCGAAGTACTAACCAGGCCCGCCCCTGCTTAGCTTCCGAGATCGGACGAGATCGGGCTTTTTCAGGATAGTATGGCCGCAAGCTGCCAGATCAACTGAAAAGATCCTATTTGAAGGTGACGCAGGCCAAACTAGACTCTGGCAAAAAGTGTCAAACAGCGCCCTTTGCTGTCAGGCAAGAGCAGAAACCATAAAAAGCTTACAGCACCTGGTATTCCCAGGCGGTCTCCCATCCAAGTACTAACCAGGCCCGCCCCTGCTTAGCTTCCGAGATCAGACGAGATCGGGCGTTTTCATGGTAGTATGGCCGTAAGCTTTAAGGACAACTGAAAAAATATTATTTGAAGGCGACGCAGGCCAAACTAGACTCCAGCAAAAAGTGTCAAACAGCGCCCTCTGCTGTCAGGCAAGAGCAGAAACCATAAAAAGCTTACAGCACCTGGTATTCCCAGGTGGTCTCCCATCCAAGTACTAAGCAGGCCCGCCCCTGCTTAGCTTCCGAGATCGGGCGTTTTCAGGGTAGTATGGCCGTAAGCTGCCAGGTCAACTGAAAAGATCCTATTTGAAGGTGACGCAGGCCAAACTAGATTCCAGCAAAACATGTCAAACAGCGCCCTCTGCTGTCAGGCAAGAGCAGAAACCATGAAAAGCCTACAGCACCTGGTATTCCCAGGCTGTCACCCATCCAAGTACTAACCAGGCCCGCCCCTGCTCAGCTTCCGAGATCGGACGAGATCGGGCGTTTTCAGGGTAGTATGGCCGTAAGCTGCCAGATCAACTGAAAAGATCCTATTTGAAGGCGACGCAGGCCAAACTAGACTCCAGCAAAAAGTGTCAAACAGCGCCCTCTGCTGTCAGGCAAGAGCAGAAACCATATAAAGCTTACAGCACCTGGTATTCCCAGGCGGTCTCCCATCCAAGTACTAACCAGGCCCGCCCCTGCTTAGCTTCCGAGATCGGACGAGATCGGGCTTTTTCAGGATAGTATGGCCGTAAGCTGCAAGATCAACTGAAAAGATCCTATTTGAAGGCGACGCAGGCCAAACTAGACTCTGGCAAAAAGTGTCAAACAGCGCCCTTTGCTGTCAGGCAAGAGCAGAAACCATAAAAAGCTTACAGCACCTGGTATTCCCATGCGGTCTCCCATCCAAGTACTAACCAGGCCCGCCCCTGCTTAGCTTCCGAGATCGGGCGTTTTCAGGGTAGTATGGCCGTAAGCTGCCAGGTGAACTGAAAAGATCCTATTTGAAGGTGACGCAGGCCAAACTAGACTCCAGCAAAAAGTGTCAAACAGCGCCCTCTGCTGTCAGGCAAGAGCAGAAACCATATAAAGCTTACAGCACCTGGTATTCCCAGGCGGTCTCCCATCCAAGTACTAACAAAGCCCGCCCCTGCTTAGCTTCCGAGATCGGACTTTTTCAGGATAGTATGGCCGTAAGCTGCCAGATCAACTGAAAAGA
>NC_080478.1:3350620-3353120 GCF_030265055.1 Doryrhamphus excisus
CCATCCAAGTACTAACCAGGCCCGCCCCTGCTTAGCTTCCGAGATCGGACGAGATCAGGCGTTTTAAGGGTAGTATGGCCGTAAGCTGCCAGGTCAACTGAAAAGATCCTATTTGAAGGTGACGCAGGCCAAACTAGACTCCAGCAAAAAGTGTCAAACAGCGCCCTCTGCTGTCAGGCAAGAGCAGAAACCATAAAAAGCTTTCAGCACCTGGTATTCCCAGGCGGTCTCCCATCCAAGTACTAACCAGGCCCGCCCCTGCTTAGCTTCCGAGATCGGTCGAGATCGGGCGTTTTCAGGGTAGTATGGCCGTAAGCTGCCAGGTCAACTGAAAAGATCCTATTTGAAGGTGACGCAGGCCAAACTAGACTCTGGCAAAAAGTGTCAAACAGCGCCCTTTGTTGTCAGGCAAGAGCAGAAACCATAAAAAGCTTACAGCACCTCGTATTCCCAGGCGGTCTCCCATCCAAGTACTAACCAGGCCCGCCCCTGCTTAGCTTCCGAGATCGGGCGTTTTCAGGGTAGTATGGCCGTAAGCTGCCAGGTGAACTGAAAAGATCCTATTTGAAGGTGACGCAGGCCAAACTAGACTCCAGCAAAAAGTGTCAAACAGCGCCCTCTGCTGTCAGGCAAGAGCAGAAACCATATAAAGCTTACAGCACCTGGTATTCCCAGGCGGTCTCCCATCCAAGTACTAACAAAGCCCGCCCCTGCTTAGCTTCCGAGATCGGACTTTTTCAGGATAGTATGGCCGTAAGCTGCCAGATCAACTGAAAAGATCCTATTTGAAGGTGACGCAGGCCAAACTAGACTCTGGCAAAAAGTGTCAAACAGCGCCCTTTGCTGTCAGGCAAGAGCAGAAACCATAAAAAGCTTACAGCACCTGGTATTCCCAGGCGGTCTCCCATCCAAGTACTAACCAGGCCCGCCCCTGCTTAGCGTCCGAGATCGGGCGTTTTCAGGGTAGTATGGCCGTAAGCTGCCACGTCAACTGAAAAGATCCTATTTGAGGGTGACGCAGGCCAAACTAGACTCTGGCAAACAGTGTCAAACAGCGCCCTTTGCTGTCAGGCAAGAGCAGAAACCATAAAAGCTTACAGCACCTGGTATTCCCAGGCGGTCTCCCATCCAAGTACTAACCAGGCCAGCCCCTGCTTAGCTTCTGAGATCGGACGAGATCGGGCGTTTTCAGGGTAGTATGGCCGTAAGCTTTAAGGGCAACTGAAAAAATCTTATTTGAAGGCGACGCAGGCCAAACTAGACTCCAGCAAAAAGTGTAAAACAGCGCCCTCTGCTGTCAGGCAAGAGCAGAAACCATAAAAAGCTTACAGCACCTGGTATTCCCAGGCGGTCTTCCATCCAAGTACTAACCAGGCCCGCCCCTGCTTAGCTTCCGAGATCGGACGAGATCGGGCGTTTTCAGGGTAGTATGGCTGTAAACTGCCAGGTCAACTGAAAAGATCCTATTTGAAGGTGACGCAGGCCAAACTAGACTCTGACAAAAAGTGTCAAACAGCGCCCTTTGCTGTCAGGCAAGAGTGGAAACCATAAAAAGCTTACAGTACCTGGTATTCCCAGGTGGTCTCCCATCCAAGTACTAACCAGGCCCGCCCCTGCTTAGCTTCCGAGATCGGGCGTTTTCAGGGTAGTATGGCCGTAAGCTGCCAGGTCAACTGAAAAGATCCTATTTGAAGGTGACGCAGGCCAAACTAGACTCCAGCAAAAAGTGTCAAACAGCGCCCTCTGCTGTCAGGCAAGAGCAGAAACCATAAAAAGCTTACAGCACCTGGTATTCCCAGGCGGTCTCCCATCCAAGTACTAACCAGGCCCGCCCCTGCTTAGCTTCCGAGATCGGGCGTTTTCAGGGTAGTATGGCCGTAAGCTGCCAGGTCAACTGAAAAGATCCTATTTGAAGGCGACGCAGGCCAAACTAGACTCTGGCAAAAAGTGTCAAACAGCGCCCTCTGCTGTCAGGCAAGAGTAGAAACCATAAAAAGCTTACAGCACCTGGTATTCCCAGGCGGTCTCCCATCCAAGTACTAACCAGGCCCGCCCCTGCTTAGCTTCCGAGATCGGACGAGATCGGGCGTTTTCAGGGTAGTATGGCCGTAAGCTTTAAGGACAACTGAAAAAATATTATTTGAAGGCGACGCAGGCCAAACTAGACTCCAGCAAAAAGTGTCAAACAGCGCCCTCTGCTGTCAGGCAAGAGCAGAAACCATAAAAAGCTTACAGCACCTGGTATTCCCAGGTGGTCTCCCATCCAAGTACTAAGCAGGCCCGCCCCTGCTTAGCTTCCGAGATCGGGCGTTTTCAGGGTAGTATGGCCGTAAGCTGCCAGGTCAACTGAAAAGATCCTATTTGAAGGTGACGCAGGCCAAACTAGATTCCAGCAAAACATGTCAAACAGCGCCCTCTGCTGTCAGGCAAGAGCAGAAACCATGAAAAGCCTACAGCACCTGGTATTCCCAGGCTGTCACCCATCCAAGTACTAACCAGG
>NC_080478.1:3378120-3380620 GCF_030265055.1 Doryrhamphus excisus
GATCCTATTTGAAGGTGACGCAGGCCAAACTAGATTCCAGCAAAACATGTCAAACAGCGCCCTCTGCTGTCAGGCAAGAGCAGAAACCATGAAAAGCCTACAGCACCTGGTATTCCCAGGCTGTCACCCATCCAAGTACTAACCAGGCCCGCCCCTGCTCAGCTTCCGAGATCGGACGAGATCGGGCGTTTTCAGGGTAGTATGGCCGTAAGCTGCCAGATCAACTGAAAAGATCCTATTTGAAGGCGACGCAGGCCAAACTAGACTCCAGCAAAAAGTGTCAAACAGCGCCCTCTGCTGTCAGGCAAGAGCAGAAACCATGTAAAGCTTACAGCACCTGGTATTCCCAGGCGGTCTCCCATCCAAGTACTAACCAGGCCCGCCCCTGCTTAGCTTCCGAGATCGGACGAGATCGGGCTTTTTCAGGATAGTATGGCCGTAAGCTGCAAGATCAACTGAAAAGATCCTATTTGAAGGCGACGCAGGCCAAACTAGACTCTGGCAAAAAGTGTCAAACAGCGCCCTTTGCTGTCAGGCAAGAGCAGAAACCATAAAAAGCTTACAGCACCTGGTATTCCCATGCGGTCTCCCATCCAAGTACTAACCAGGCCCGCCCCTGCTTAGTTTCCGAGATCGGACGAGATCGGGCGTTTTCAGGGTAGTATGGCCGTAAGCTGCCAGGTCAACTGAAAAGATCCTATTTGAAGGTGACGCAGGCCAAACTAGACTCTGGCAAACAGTGTCAAACAGCGCCCTTTGCTGTCAGGCAAGAGCAGAAACCATAAAAAGCTTACAGCTCCTGGTATTCCCAGGCGGTCTCCCATCCAAGTACTAACCAGGCCCGCCCCTGCTTAGCGTCCGAGATCGGGCGTTTTCAGGGTAGTATGGCCGTAAGCTGCCAGATCAACTGAAAAGATCCTATTTGAAGGTGACGCAGGCCAAACTAGACTCCAGCAAAAAGTGTCAAACAGCGCCCTCTGCTGTCAGGCAAGAGCAGAAACCATATAAAGCTTACAGCACCTGGTATTCCCAGGCGGTCTCCCATCCAAGTACTAACCAGGCCCGCCCCTGCTTAGCTTCCGAGATCGGACGAGATCGGGCTTTTTCAGGATAGTATGGCCGCAAGCTGCCAGATCAACTGAAAAGATCCTATTTGAAGGTGACGCAGGCCAAACTAGACTCTGGCAAAAAGTGTCAAACAGCGCCCTTTGCTGTCAGGCAAGAGCAGAAACCATAAAAAGCTTACAGCACCTGGTATTCCCAGGCGGTCTCCCATCCAAGTACTAACCAGGCCCGCCCCTGCTTAGCTTCCGAGATCGGGCGTTTTCAGGGTAGTATGGCCGTAAGCTGCCAGGTGAACTGAAAAGATCCTATTTGAAGGTGACGCAGGCCAAACTAGACTCCAGCAAAAAGTGTCAAACAGCGCCCTCTGCTGTCAGGCAAGAGCAGAAACCATATAAAGCTTACAGCACCTGGTATTCCCAGGCGGTCTCCCATCCAAGTACTAACAAAGCCCGCCCCTGCTTAGCTTCCGAGATCGGACTTTTTCAGGATAGTATGGCCGTAAGCTGCCAGATCAACTGAAAAGATCCTATTTGAAGGTGACGCAGGCCAAACTAGACTCTGACAAAAAGTGTCAAACAGCGCCCTTTGCTGTCAGGCAAGAGTGGAAACCATAAAAAGCTTACAGTACCTGGTATTCCCAGGTGGTCTCCCATCCAAGTACTAACCAGGCCCGCCCCTGCTTAGCTTCCGAGATCGGGCGTTTTCAGGGTAGTATGGCCGTAAGCTGCCAGGTCAACTGAAAAGATCCTATTTGAAGGTGACGCAGGCCAAACTAGACTCCAGCAAAAAGTGTCAAACAGCGCCCTCTGCTGTCAGGCAAGAGCAGAAACCATAAAAAGCTTACAGCACCTGGTATTCCCAGGCGGTCTCCCATCCAAGTACTAACCAGGCCCGCCCCTGCTTAGCTTCCGAGATCGGGCGTTTTCAGGGTAGTATGGCCGTAAGCTGCCAGGTCAACTGAAAAGATCCTATTTGAAGGCGACGCAGGCCAAACTAGACTCTGGCAAAAAGTGTCAAACAGCGCCCTCTGCTGTCAGGCAAGAGCAGAAACCATAAAAAGCTTACAGCACCTGGTATTCCCAGGCGGTCTCCCATCCAAGTACTAACCAGGCCCGCCCCTGCTTAGCTTCCGAGATCGGACGAGATCGGGCGTTTTCAGGGTAGTATGGCCGTAAGCTTTAAGGACAACTGAAAAAATATTATTTGAAGGCGACGCAGGCCAAACTAGACTCCAGCAAAAAGTGTCAAACAGCGCCCTCTGCTGTCAGGCAAGAGCAGAAACCATAAAAAGCTTACAGCACCTGGTATTCCCAGGTGGTCTCCCATCCAAGTACTAAGCAGGCCCGCCCCTGCTTAGCTTCCGAGATCGGGCGTTTTCAGGGTAGTATGGCCGTAAGCTGCCAGGTCAACTGAAAAGATCCTATTTGAAGGTGAC
>NC_080478.1:3385620-3390620 GCF_030265055.1 Doryrhamphus excisus
ACTAGACTCCAGCAAAAAGTGTCAAACAGCGCCCTCTGCTGTCAGGCAAGAGCAGAAACCATATAAAGCTTACAGCACCTGGTATTCCCAGGCGGTCTCCCATCCAAGTACTAACCAGGCCCGCCCCTGCTTAGCTTCCGAGATCGGACGAGATCGGGCTTTTTCAGGATAGTATGGCCGTAAGCTGCAAGATCAACTGAAAAGATCCTATTTGAAGGTGACGCAGGCCAAACTAGACTCTGGCAAAAAGTGTCAAACAGCGCCCTTTGCTGTCAGGCAAGAGCAGAAACCATAAAAAGCTTACAGCACCTGGTATTCCCATGCGGTCTCCCATCCAAGTACTAACCAGGCCCGCCCCTGCTTAGCTTCCGAGATCGGGCGTTTTCAGGGTAGTATGGCCGTAAGCTGCCAGGTGAACTGAAAAGATCCTATTTGAAGGTGACGCAGGCCAAACTAGACTCCAGCAAAAAGTGTCAAACAGCGCCCTCTGCTGTCAGGCAAGAGCAGAAACCATATAAAGCTTACAGCACCTGGTATTCCCAGGCGGTCTCCCATCCAAGTACTAACAAAGCCCGCCCCTGCTTAGCTTCCGAGATCGGACTTTTTCAGGATAGTATGGCCGTAAGCTGCCAGATCAACTGAAAAGATCCTATTTGAAGGTGACGCAGGCCAAACTAGACTCTGGCAAAAAGTGTCAAACAGCGCCCTTTGCTGTCAGGCAAGAGCAGAAACCATAAAAAGCTTACAGCACCTGGTATTCCCAGGCGGTCTCCCATCCAAGTACTAACCAGGCCCGCCCCTGCTTAGCGTCCGAGATCGGGCGTTTTCAGGGTAGTATGGCCGTAAGCTGCCACGTCAACTGAAAAGATCCTATTTGAGGGTGACGCAGGCCAAACTAGACTCTGGCAAACAGTGTCAAACAGCGCCCTTTGCTGTCAGGCAAGAGCAGAAACCATAAAAGCTTACAGCACCTGGTATTCCCAGGCGGTCTCCCATCCAAGTACTAACCAGGCCAGCCCCTGCTTAGCTTCTGAGATCGGACGAGATCGGGCGTTTTCAGGGTAGTATGGCCGTAAGCTTTAAGGGCAACTGAAAAAATCTTATTTGAAGGCGACGCAGGCCAAACTAGACTCCAGCAAAAAGTGTAAAACAGCGCCCTCTGCTGTCAGGCAAGAGCAGAAACCATAAAAAGCTTACAGCACCTGGTATTCCCAGGCGGTCTTCCATCCAAGTACTAACCAGGCCCGCCCCTGCTTAGCTTCCGAGATCGGACGAGATCGGGCGTTTTCAGGGTAGTATGGCTGTAAACTGCCAGGTCAACTGAAAAGATCCTATTTGAAGGTGACGCAGGCCAAACTAGACTCTGACAAAAAGTGTCAAACAGCGCCCTTTGCTGTCAGGCAAGAGTGGAAACCATAAAAAGCTTACAGTACCTGGTATTCCCAGGTGGTCTCCCATCCAAGTACTAACCAGGCCCGCCCCTGCTTAGCTTCCGAGATCGGGCGTTTTCAGGGTAGTATGGCCGTAAGCTGCCAGGTCAACTGAAAAGATCCTATTTGAAGGTGACGCAGGCCAAACTAGACTCCAGCAAAAAGTGTCAAACAGCGCCCTCTGCTGTCAGGCAAGAGCAGAAACCATAAAAAGCTTACAGCACCTGGTATTCCCAGGGGGTCTCCCATCCAAGTACTAACCAGGCCCGCCCCTGCTTAGCTTCCGAGATCGGGCGTTTTCAGGGTAGTATGGCCGTAAGCTGCCAGGTCAACTGAAAAGATCCTGTTTGAAGGCGACGCAGGCCAAACTAGACTCTGGCAAAAAGTGTCAAACAGCGCCCTCTGCTGTCAGGCAAGAGCAGAAACCATAAAAAGCTTACAGCACCTGGTATTCCCAGGCGGTCTCCCATCCAAGTACTAACCAGGCCCGCCCCTGCTTAGCTTCCGAGATCGGACGAGATCGGGCGTTTTCAGGGTAGTATGGCCGTAAGCTTTAAGGACAACTGAAAAAATATTATTTGAAGGCGACGCAGGCCAAACTAGACTCCAGCAAAAAGTGTCAAACAGCGCCCTCTGCTGTCAGGCAAGAGCAGAAACCATAAAAAGCTTACAGCACCTGGTATTCCCAGGTGGTCTCCCATCCAAGTACTAAGCAGGCCCGCCCCTGCTTAGCTTCCGAGATCGGGCGTTTTCAGGGTAGTATGGCCGTAAGCTGCCAGGTCAACTGAAAAGATCCTATTTGAAGGTGACGCAGGCCAAACTAGATTCCAGCAAAACATGTCAAACAGCGCCCTCTGCTGTCAGGCAAGAGCAGAAACCATGAAAAGCCTACAGCACCTGGTATTCCCAGGCTGTCACCCATCCAAGTACTAACCAGGCCCGCCCCTGCTCAGCTTCCGAGATCGGACGAGATCGGGCGTTTTCAGGGTAGTATGGCCGTAAGCTGCCAGATCAACTGAAAAGATCCTATTTGAAGGCGACGCAGGCCAAACTAGACTCCAGCAAAAAGTGTCAAACAGCGCCCTCTGCTGTCAGGCAAGAGCAGAAACCATATAAAGCTTACAGCACCTGGTATTCCCAGGCGGTCTCCCATCCAAGTACTAACCAGGCCCGCCCCTGCTTAGCTTCCGAGATCGGACGAGATCGGGCTTTTTCAGGATAGTATGGCCGTAAGCTGCAAGATCAACTGAAAAGATCCTATTTGAAGGCGACGCAGGCCAAACTAGACTCTGGCAAAAAGTGTCAAACAGCGCCCTTTGCTGTCAGGCAAGAGCAGAAACCATAAAAAGCTTACAGCACCTGGTATTCCCATGCGGTCTCCCATCCAAGTACTAACCAGGCCCGCCCCTGCTTAGTTTCCGAGATCGGACGAGATCGGGCGTTTTCAGGGTTGTATGGCCGTAAGCTGCCAGGTCAACTGAAAAGATCCTATTTGAAGGTGACGCAGGCCAAACTAGACTCTGGCAAACAGTGTCAAACAGCGCCCTTTGCTGTCAGGCAAGAGCAGAAACCATAAAAAGCTTACAGCTCCTGGTATTCCCAGGCGGTCTCCCACCCAAGTACTAACCAGGCCCGCCCCTGCTTAGCGTCCGAGATCGGGCGTTTTCAGGGTAGTATGGCCGTAAGCTGCCAGATCAACTGAAAAGATCCTATTTGAAGGTGACGCAGGCCAAACTAGACTCCAGCAAAAAGTGTCAAACAGCGCCCTCTGCTGTCAGGCAAGAGCAGAAACCATATAAAGCTTACAGCACCTGGTATTCCCAGGCGGTCTCCCATCCAAGTACTAACCAGGCCCGCCCCTGCTTAGCTTCCGAGATCGGACGAGATCGGGCTTTTTCAGGATAGTATGGCCGCAAGCTGCCAGATCAACTGAAAAGATCCTATTTGAAGGTGACGCAGGCCAAACTAGACTCTGGCAAAAAGTGTCAAACAGCGCCCTTTGCTGTCAGGCAAGAGCAGAAACCATAAAAAGCTTACAGCACCTGGTATTCCCAGGCGGTCTCCCATCCAAGTACTAACCAGGCCCGCCCCTGCTTAGCTCCCGAGATCGGACGAGATCAGGCGTTTTCAGGGTAGTATGGCCGTAAGCTTTAAGGACAACTGAAAAAATATTATTTGAAGGCGACGCAGGCCAAACTAGACTCCAGCAAAAAGTGTCAAACAGCGCCCTCTGCTGTCAGGCAAGAGCAGAAACCATAAAAAGCTTACAGCACCTGGTATTCCCAGGTGGTCTCCCATCCAAGTACTAAGCAGGCCCGCCCCTGCTTAGCTTCCGAGATCGGGCGTTTTCAGGGTAGTATGGCCGTAAGCTGCCAGGTCAACTGAAAAGATCCTATTTGAAGGTGACGCAGGCCAAACTAGATTCCAGCAAAACATGTCAAACAGCGCCCTCTGCTGTCAGGCAAGAGCAGAAACCATGAAAAGCCTACAGCACCTGGTATTCCCAGGCTGTCACCCATCCAAGTACTAACCAGGCCCGCCCCTGCTCAGCTTCCGAGATCGGACGAGATCGGGCGTTTTCAGGGTAGTATGGCCGTAAGCTGCCAGATCAACTGAAAAGATCCTATTTGAAGGCGACGCAGGCCAAACTAGACTCCAGCAAAAAGTGTCAAACAGCGCCCTCTGCTGTCAGGCAAGAGCAGAAACCATATAAAGCTTACAGCACCTGGTATTCCCAGGCGGTCTCCCATCCAAGTACTAACCAGGCCCGCCCCTGCTTAGCTTCCGAGATCGGACGAGATCGGGCTTTTTCAGGATAGTATGGCCGTAAGCTGCAAGATCAACTGAAAAGATCCTATTTGAAGGCGACGCAGGCCAAACTAGACTCTGGCAAAAAGTGTCAAACAGCGCCCTTTGCTGTCAGGCAAGAGCAGAAACCATAAAAAGCTTACAGCACCTGGTATTCCCATGCGGTCTCCCATCCAAGTACTAACCAGGCCCGCCCCTGCTTAGTTTCCGAGATCGGACGAGATCGGGCGTTTTCAGGGTAGTATGGCCGTAAGCTGCCAGGTCAACTGAAAAGATCCTATTTGAAGGTGACGCAGGCCAAACTAGACTCTGGCAAACAGTGTCAAACAGCGCCCTTTGCTGTCAGGCAAGAGCAGAAACCATAAAAAGCTTACAGCTCCTGGTATTCCCAGGCGGTCTCCCATCCAAGTACTAACCAGGCCCGCCCCTGCTTAGCGTCCGAGATCGGGCGTTTTCAGGGTAGTATGGCCGTAAGCTGCCAGGTCAACTGAAAAGATCCTATTTGAAGGTGACGCAGGCCAAACTAGACTCCAGCAAAAAGTGTCAAACAGCGCCCTCTGCTGTCAGGCAAGAGCAGAAACAATAAAAAGTTTACAGCACCTGGTATTCCCAGGCGGTCTCCCATCCAAGTACTAACCAGGCCCGCCCCTGCTTAGTTTCCGAGATCGGGCGTTTTCAGGGTAGTATGGCCGTAAGCTGCCAGGTCAACTGAAAAGATCCTATTTGAAGGTGACGCAGGCCAAACTAGACTCCAGCAAAAAG
>NC_080478.1:3403120-3405620 GCF_030265055.1 Doryrhamphus excisus
TTGCTGTCAGGCAAGAGCAGAAACCATAAAAAGCTTACAGCTCCTGGTATTCCCAGGCGGTCTCCCATCCAAGTACTAACCAGGCCCGCCCCTGCTTAGCGTCCGAGATCGGGCGTTTTCAGGGTAGTATGGCCGTAAGCTGCCAGATCAACTGAAAAGATCCTATTTGAAGGTGACGCAGGCCAAACTAGACTCCAGCAAAAAGTGTCAAACAGCGCCCTCTGCTGTCAGGCAAGAGCAGAAACCATATAAAGCTTACAGCACCTGGTATTCCCAGGCGGTCTCCCATCCAAGTACTAACCAGGCCCGCCCCTGCTTAGCTTCCGAGATCGGACGAGATCAGGCTTTTTCAGGATAGTATGGCCGCAAGCTGCCAGATCAACTGAAAAGATCCTATTTGAAGGTGACGCAGGCCAAACTAGACTCTGGCAAAAAGTGTCAAACAGCGCCCTTTGCTGTCAGGCAAGAGCAGAAACCATAAAAAGCTTACAGCACCTGGTATTCCCAGGCGGTCTCCCATCCAAGTACTAACCAGGCCCGCCCCTGCTTAGCTCCCGAGATCGGACGAGATCGGGCGTTTTCAGGGTAGTATGGCCGTAAGCTTTAAGGACAACTGAAAAAATATTATTTGAAGGCGACGCAGGCCAAACTAGACTCCAGCAAAAAGTGTCAAACAGCGCCCTCTGCTGTCAGGCAAGAGCAGAAACCATAAAAAGCTTACAGCACCTGGTATTCCCAGGTGGTCTCCCATCCAAGTACTAAGCAGGCCCGCCCCTGCTTAGCTTCCGAGATCGGGCGTTTTCAGGGTAGTATGGCCGTAAGCTGCCAGGTCAACTGAAAAGATCCTATTTGAAGGTGACGCAGGCCAAACTAGATTCCAGCAAAACATGTCAAACAGCGCCCTCTGCTGTCAGGCAAGAGCAGAAACCATGAAAAGCCTACAGCACCTGGTATTCCCAGGCTGTCACCCATCCAAGTACTAACCAGGCCCGCCCCTGCTCAGCTTCCGAGATCGGACGAGATCGGGCGTTTTCAGGGTAGTATGGCCGTAAGCTGCCAGATCAACTGAAAAGATCCTATTTGAAGGCGACGCAGGCCAAACTAGACTCCAGCAAAAAGTGTCAAACAGCGCCCTCTGCTGTCAGGCAAGAGCAGAAACCATATAAAGCTTACAGCACCTGGTATTCCCAGGCGGTCTCCCATCCAAGTACTAACCAGGCCCGCCCCTGCTTAGCTTCCGAGATCGGACGAGATCGGGCTTTTTCAGGATAGTATGGCCGTAAGCTGCAAGATCAACTGAAAAGATCCTATTTGAAGGCGACGCAGGCCAAACTAGACTCTGGCAAAAAGTGTCAAACAGCGCCCTTTGCTGTCAGGCAAAAGCAGAAACCATAAAAAGCTTACAGCACCTGGTATTCCCATGCGGTCTCCCATCCAAGTACTAACCAGGCCCGCCCCTGCTTAGTTTCCGAGATCGGACGAGATCGGGCGTTTTCAGGGTAGTATGGCCGTAAGCTGCCAGGTCAACTGAAAAGATCCTATTTGAAGGTGACGCAGGCCAAACTAGACTCTGGCAAACAGTGTCAAACAGCGCCCTTTGCTGTCAGGCAAGAGCAGAAACCATAAAAAGCTTACAGCTCCTGGTATTCCCAGGCGGTCTCCCATCCAAGTACTAACCAGGCCCGCCCCTGCTTAGCTTCCGAGATCGGGCGTTTTCAGGGTAGTATGGCCGTAAGCTGCCAGGTGAACTGAAAAGATCCTATTTGAAGGTGACGCAGGCCAAACTAGACTCCAGCAAAAAGTGTCAAACAGCGCCCTCTGCTGTCAGGCAAGAGCAGAAACCATAAAAAGCTTACAGCACCTGGTATTCCCAGGTGGTCTCCCATCCAAGTACTAAGCAGGCCCGCCCCTGCTTAGCTTCCGAGATCGGGCGTTTTCAGGGTAGTATGGCCGTAAGCTGCCAGGTCAACTGAAAAGATCCTATTTGAAGGTGACGCAGGCCAAACTAGATTCCAGCAAAACATGTCAAACAGCGCCCTCTGCTGTCAGGCAAGAGCAGAAACAATGAAAAGCCTACAGCACCTGGTATTCCCAGGCTGTCACCCATCCAAGTACTAACCAGGCCCGCCCCTGCTCAGCTTCCGAGATCGGACGAGATCGGGCGTTTTCAGGGTAGTATGGCCGTAAGCTGCCAGATCAACTGAAAAGATCCTATTTGAAGGCGACGCAGGCCAAACTGGACTCCAGCAAAAAGTGTCAAACAGCGCCCTCTGCTGTCAGGCAAGAGCAGAAACCATATAAAGCTTACAGCAACTGGTATTCCCAGGCGGTCTCCCATCCAAGTACTAACCAGGCCCGCCCCTGCTTAGCTTCCGAGATCGGACGAGATCGGGCTTTTTCAGGATAGTATGGCCGTAAGCTGCAAGATCAACTGAAAAGATCCTATTTGAAGGCGACGCAGGCCAAACTAGACTCTGGCAAAAAGTGTCAAACAGCGCCC
>NC_080478.1:3435620-3438120 GCF_030265055.1 Doryrhamphus excisus
TCCAAGTACTAACCAGGCCCGCCCCTGCTTAGTTTCCGAGATCGGACGAGATCGGGCGTTTTCAGGGTAGTATGGCCGTAAGCTGCCAGGTCAACTGAAAAGATCCTATTTGAAGGTGACGCAGGCCAAACTAGACTCTGGCAAACAGTGTCAAACAGCGCCCTTTGCTGTCAGGCAAGAGCAGAAACCATAAAAAGCTTACAGCTCCTGGTATTCCCAGGCGGTCTCCCATCCAAGTACTAACCAGGCCCGCCCCTGCTTAGCGTCCGAGATCGGGCGTTTTCAGGGTAGTATGGCCGTAAGCTGCCAGATCAACTGAAAAGATCCTATTTGAAGGTGACGCAGGCCAAACTAGACTCCAGCAAAAAGTGTCAAACAGCGCCCTCTGCTGTCAGGCAAGAGCAGAAACCATATAAAGCTTACAGCACCTGGTATTCCCAGGCGGTCTCCCATCCAAGTACTAACCAGGCCCGCCCCTGCTTAGCTTCCGAGATCGGACGAGATCGGGCTTTTTCAGGATAGTATGGCCGCAAGCTGCCAGATCAACTGAAAAGATCCTATTTGAAGGTGACGCAGGCCAAACTAGACTCTGGCAAAAAGTGTCAAACAGCGCCCTTTGCTGTCAGGCAAGAGCAGAAACCATAAAAAGCTTACAGCACCTGGTATTCCCAGGCGGTCTCCCATCCAAGTACTAACCAGGCCCGCCCCTGCTTAGCTCCCGAGATCGGACGAGATCGGGCGTTTTCAGGGTAGTATGGCCGTAAGCTTTAAGGACAACTGAAAAAATATTATTTGAAGGCGACGCAGGCCAAACTAGACTCCAGCAAAAAGTGCCAAACAGCGCCCTCTGCTGTCAGGCAAGAGCAGAAACCATAAAAAGCTTACAGCACCTGGTATTCCCAGGTGGTCTCCCATCCAAGTACTAAGCAGGCCCGCCCCTGCTTAGCTTCCGAGATCGGGCGTTTTCAGGGTAGTATGGCCGTAAGCTGCCAGGTCAACTGAAAAGATCCTATTTGAAGGTGACGCAGGCCAAACTAGATTCCAGCAAAACATGTCAAACAGCGCCCTCTGCTGTCAGGCAAGAGCAGAAACCATGAAAAGCCTACAGCACCTGGTATTCCCAGGCTGTCACCCATCCAAGTACTAACCAGGCCCGCCCCTGCTCAGCTTCCGAGATCGGACGAGATCGGGCGTTTTCAGGGTAGTATGGCCGTAAGCTGCCAGATCAACTGAAAAGATCCTATTTGAAGGCGACACAGGCCAAACTAGACTCCAGCAAAAAGTGTCAAACAGCGCCCTCTGCTGTCAGGCAAGAGCAGAAACCATATAAAGCTTACAGCACCTGGTATTCCCAGGCGGTCTCCCATCCAAGTACTAACCAGGCCCGCCCCTGCTTAGCTTCCGAGATCGGACGAGATCGGGCTTTTTCAGGATAGTATGGCCGTAAGCTGCAAGATCAACTGAAAAGATCCTATTTGAAGGCGACGCAGGCCAAACTAGACTCTGGCAAAAAGTGTCAAACAGCGCCCTTTGCTGTCAGGCAAAAGCAGAAACCATAAAAAGCTTACAGCACCTGGTATTCCCATGCGGTCTCCCATCCAAGTACTAACCAGGCCCGCCCCTGCTTAGTTTCCGAGATCGGACGAGATCGGGCGTTTTCAGGGTAGTATGGCCGTAAGCTGCCAGGTCAACTGAAAAGATCCTATTTGAAGGTGACGCAGGCCAAACTAGACTCTGGCAAACAGTGTCAAACAGCGCCCTTTGCTGTCAGGCAAGAGCAGAAACCATAAAAAGCTTACAGCTCCTGGTATTCCCAGGCGGTCTCCCATCCAAGTACTAACCAGGCCCGCCCCTGCTTAGCGTCCGAGATCGGGCGTTTTCAGGGTAGTATGGCCGTAAGCTGCCAGATCAACTGAAAAGATCCTATTTGAAGGTGACGCAGGCCAAACTAGACTCCAGCAAAAAGTGCCAAACAGCGCCCTCTGCTGTCAGGCAAGAGCAGAAACCATATAAAGCTTACAGCACCTGGTATTCCCAGGCGGTCTCCCATCCAAGTACTAACCAGGCCCGCCCCTGCTTAGCTTCCGAGATCGGACGAGATCGGGCTTTTTCAGGATAGTATGGCCGCAAGCTGCCAGATCAACTGAAAAGATCCTATTTGAAGGTGACGCAGGCCAAACTAGACTCTGGCAAAAAGTGTCAAACAGCGCCCTTTGCTGTCAGGCAAGAGCAGAAACCATAAAAAGCTTACAGCACCTGGTATTCCCAGGCGGTCTCCCATCCAAGTACTAACCAGGCCCGCCCCTGCTTAGCTTCCGAGATCGGGCGTTTTCAGGGTAGTATGGCCGTAAGCTGCCAGGTGAACTGAAAAGATCCTATTTGAAGGTCACGCAGGCCAAACTAGACTCCAGCAAAAAGTGTCAAACAGCGCCCTCTGCTGTCAGGCAAGAGCAGAAACCATAAAAAGCTTATAGCACCTGGTATTCCCAGTCGGTCTCCC
>NC_080478.1:3450620-3458120 GCF_030265055.1 Doryrhamphus excisus
GCCGTAAGCTGCCAGGTCAACTGAAAAGATCCTATTTGAAGGTGACGCAGGCCAAACTAGACTCTGGCAAACAGTGTCAAACAGCGCCCTTTGCTGTCAGGCAAGAGCAGAAACCATAAAAAGCTTACAGCTCCTGGTATTCCCAGGCGGTCTCCCATCCAAGTACTAACCAGGCCCGCCCCTGCTTAGCGTCCGAGATCGGGCGTTTTCAGGGTAGTATGGCCGTAAGCTGCCAGATCAACTGAAAAGATCCTATTTGAAGGTGACGCAGGCCAAACTAGACTCCAGCAAAAAGTGTCAAACAGCGCCCTCTGCTGTCAGGCAAGAGCAGAAACCATAAAAAGCTTATAGCACCTGGTATTCCCAGGCGGTCTCCCATCCAAGTACTAACCAGGCCCGCCCCTGCTTAGCTTCCGAGATCGGACGAGATCAGGCGTTTTAAGGGTAGTATGGCCGTAAGCTGCCAGGTCAACTGAAAAGATCCTATTTGAAGGTGACGCAGGCCAAACTAGACTCCAGCAAAAAGTGTCAAACAGCGCCCTCTGCTGTCAGGCAAGAGCAGAAACAATAAAAAGCTTACAGCACCTGGTATTCCCAGGCGGTCTCCCATCCAAGTACTAACCAGGCCCGCCCCTGCTTAGTTTCCGAGATCGGACGAGATCGGGCGTTTTCAGGGTAGTATGGCCGTAAGCTGCCAGGTCAACTGAAAAGATCCTATTTGAAGGTGACGCAGGCCAAACTAGACTCTGGCAAACAGTGTCAAACAGCGCCCTTTGCTGTCAGGCAAGAGCAGAAACCATAAAAAGCTTACAGCTCCTGGTATTCCCAGGCGGTCTCCCATCCAAGTACTAACCAGGCCCGCCCCTGCTTAGCGTCCGAGATCGGACGTTTTCAGGGTAGTATGGCCGTAAGCTGCCAGATCAACTGAAAAAATCCTATTTGAAGGTGACACAGGCCAAACTAGACTCCAGCAAAAAGTGTCAAACAGCGCCCTCTGCGGTCAGGCAAGAGCAGAAACCATATAAAGCTTACAGCACCTGGTATTCCCAGGCGGTCTCCCATCCAAGTACTAACCAGGCCCGCCCCTGCTTAGCTTCCGAGATCGGACGAGATCAGGCGTTTTTTTTTTTTTTTTTTTTATTATTGAACATACCACAGTACGTCACAGATATGCATACATCAACATACTATATACACAATTATACCATTCTTTCATGTTATTACACGTCCACATTGACAACTCTCAGTCCAGGCACAGCCTGTTTGTCCAAGATTTTTTTTTTTTTTTTTTTTTTTTTTTTCCTTCCCCTCCTGTAGGTTGAGAGTTTTTTTTTTGTTTGTTTTCCCTCTCCTATAGGTTGAACACAATTTTGTTATTGTCTGCTATCAAGATCAGACCGCTCCCTTCTATGAAGGAGCTCTCAAACTTTTCTTGGTCAGCGGTCCGGCATAATGACACATCCCTCCTTACAATAGCTTCAAAATATGTCCATACGGATATTTTTTTTTTTTTCGAACTTTGCAAGGTTCCGCCTCATCCAGATAGCGTACCTGGCGTGGCTCAACATGAAGTTCCATAGGTTGATGTTCACCCCTTGCTGGCCTCCTCTGTGGCCGAGCAGGAGTTCTTCCTTCCATCTCACGGTTCGGGTGAAGTCGCTTTTCCAATTCCTCTCCATTGTACCTTTTAGTCTGTCCACAAATACATTCAGTTCTTTACAGTTCACAAATAAGTGCAGCAGGCTTTCCACCTCGCTGCCGCACACATTACACTCCCTTCCTACGTTTTTATTGATTTGGTGTATTACTTCGTTTGTGTATATCCTATTATGTTTTATTTTGAAGTCCAGGTCGGCGCATTCCTGATTGTTGTATTTACAGTTTCCCATCATCCATATGTCCTGTCCTTTTATGTGGCTGAACACTTTCGGCCAGAGGAGCTCAGCGGTTGGCCTTTTAAAGGCCTTGCTCACAAGGGCCCAATAGAGTGTTTTCACTGTGCATGTTTCTATGTTGATCTCTTTTTCTTTGGTTTTTAGCATAATTCCAGGTAGCTCATCTGTTTCTTTACCTGTTTCTTGGCTATTTATGTGCCTTTGCCAAGCTTTTGGGATGGCCATCTTTATTTTATTGTATTCGTTCTTTATTGTTCTTTCCGGTATTTCATCGTCATATTCGTGTACACTGTCTATAATGGCTTGCTCCCTCAGGAAGCCCGGTATGACCTCATATACAAAGTCTTTAATTTGTCTTAGTCCTGCTGAAAAGAAGACTTTGTTATACAGTACTTTTCCTTCCTTTACGATCTGGGGGTTTTGAAAGACCGGCTGGCTCATCACTTTGTTTTTTGTGTGGTTTGTGTACACAAAGTCATGCACAAGCCTACCCCAGGCCTCCATGACTTCTTTAAAGAAGGTGGGGGTGCCCTCGTGCAGCCTCCCTCTCAGGTCCATCAGTAGGCTGTATTGCCCACACCGTCCATATTTGAAGAGGGTCTCTCGGAAGAAGGGCTTCCACCCACAGTCTGTTTCTCCCTGCAAATATTTTATCACCATCCTGGTTCTGATTGCCGCTTTTTTGGTCTGTAAGTCCACCAGTTTTAGCCCGCCCTCTTTATACTGTCCTATCAGGGTTTTTTGTGCAATGCGCACGCCTTTCCCCTCCCACAGGAAGTCGCATATGGTTCTCTCTGCTTCGGCCGCTGCCCACTGGGGCAGGCTCACCACTCCCAGGGCATATACCAGTTTGGACATTAACAGAGAGTTTATGATGACCACCCTCCCTTTTAGGGTCAGCTTTCGTGCTCTCCATCTGTTTACGGTCTGTTTGATCTTGTTTAAGGTTCCCGTCCATGTCAAGTTGGTCACTTGTTTGTCGTTTGCGCCTATATATATGCCGATGATCTTTATGCAGTCTTGTGCCTCCTTAAACGGCAGATCGCATTTCTGTCCCTCAAGGTTGCCGATGTATAAAATCTCGGACTTGTCCATATTAATTTTTGCGCCCGCTGCCCTCCCGTATTTTTCCACGCATCCCATTGCATTGCGCACATCCTCGGCGTCTTTCAGAGTCAGGGTTGTGTCATCCGCGTATTGGTGGATGACGCTCCGCCCTCCTCCCGGTATCGCCACTCCCTTTATTTCTCTGGTGGTTTTTATGAGAGCGGCGAGGGGTTCTACCGCAATGGTGAATAGCGGGGCGGATAGCGGGCAGCCTTGTCTCACCGATCTCGTCAGGGGGAAGGTGTCTGTCATTGTGCCATTTATTTTCACGCAACTTCTCGCCTGCCCGTACAGCAGCTGCAGCCATCGTAGCATCCTTTTGCCCACCCCTACTTTTTGCATCGTCTTCCATATGAAAGGGTGCTCCACCCTGTCGAAGGCTTTATTCAAGTCTAGGCTGATCACTATCCCGCTTTCTTCCTTCATGTGTTCCACCACGTTTTGCACGGTTCTCACTGTGTCTGTGATATCTCTTCCCGGCACACTGTACGCCTGGGTGGGTGAGATAATTTCTTTTAAGACTCCTTTTAGCCTGTTTGCTAACACTTTGGCGAGTATTTTATAATCCACATTTAGCAGGCTTATTGGCCTGTAGTTCTCTAGTTTTTCCCTGTCGCCTTTTTTGTGGATGAGGGTGATGATGCCCGTGGCCATAGAGGTCGGCATCTCTCCCCTCTCCTCCATGCGTTGGTATACTTTGTGCAGCATGGGTGCCAGCGTAACGGTGAATGCTTTGTACAATTCGGCCGTAAGGCCGTCGCTTCCGGGACTTTTGCGGGGCTGCAGTTCTTTAATTGCTTTTTCTATATCCGCTATGCGTATGTCTCTTTCACAGGCGCGTCTTCCGGCCTCGGTCACCTTTGCGGTGACTCTTTCTATGATCTCATCTGCGCTTTGTTCGTTGATTTGGCCTCCTGTGAAGAGGTCTGCATAGTAGTCTCTCGTGATTTCGAGGATTTCAACAAAATCTGAGGTTGTTTGGCCCTTTTTGTCTTCTAGTTGTTTTATGTACATTTTCCTCTGTTTTTCTTTCTCAAGGTTTAAGAAGAAACTGGTGTACTTTTCGCCCTTTGCTGCCCAAAGCGCTTTACTTCTGATGATTGCGCCTTCGCACCTTTCTTTTTCGTATACGGCCAATTCCTTTTTTAATTGGATGTATTTTTCGATGTTATATTTTGGTATTTCTTCTATCTTTTTTTCCTCTATTGCTATTTTGCTTTCCAGCATTACTCTGTTTTCGTTGTCTATTTGCTTTTTCCGTTTGGCAAATTTTATGCTCTGCTTTTTGATGAAAGTCTTTATCGTCTCCCATCCTTGGATGGCATCGTCCTCCATCAACTCCTGCACAAGTTCACTTTGGAGCAGGGTGGTTATCTTATTTTTGTATGCCGGGTCTTGTACTAGCGAGGAGTTGAGGCACCAGGTTCCCCCGCCCTTCCCCTCCCCTTTGGGCCCTAAGGTTAATGTCATGATAGCGTGGTCGCTTAATTCTGTAAACTCCCACTTCAGTTCGCGTACATGTCCTATAATTTCTTCCTTTGCAATACACAGGTCTATTCTACTCTGTTTCAGTTTTTTCCGCACCACCTGTTTTCTTGTATACCCTCTTTGGTTGGGGTTGTCGTTCCTCCACACGTCAACAAGGTTTTTGTCTTTTAGCAGGCTGAGTAGGGCTGCTCGGGAGACATCGGGTTTGAAGGTGGAGGCGCTGCAAGCGTCCATCCTGGTGCAGCGTACGTTAAAGTCCCCTACCAGCAGCGTGTTTGGTATGCATAAGGGGCCCAGCCATTCGAAGAAAGCCTTCCTTTCGATTTCATTATTCGATGCGTAGATGTTTATCAACCTGCATTTTATTTTGGCCCGCATGAAGTCTACAATTAGCGCTCTTCCTTCGCTGTTTGTTTGTATTTGGACCGCATTTTCAACGCAGTTCTCTTTTAGGAGTATGGCTACGCCGCATGACTTTTGTGTCTTGTTGTTAACGAATATCGGCCCTGTCCATCTCTTTCGTATTTCCGGGAGGAGTTCGTTTGTCCATCTTGTCTCTTGCAAGCATACTATGTCCGCGTCTAGTCTGTGTAGTGCTCTTTCAAGTTTGTTCATATTTCTGACGCCGTTTATGTTTAAATTTGAAATTGTCACGGCGTTCATTATCTTTTGTGGGTGGGAATTATCTACCTTACATTCTATACAGTTTTCTCTCTTTTTTCCTCTTGTAACTTTTAAGCTGTTGGATCTCCATTTCATCCGGGCTCGAAAGGTCGCCCATTTCCTCCCACCTGCCTGTGGCTTCGTCGCCCCCGTCGTCGTCCCTCGCCGTGCTGGGGCCTGCTTTTGCTCCGTCGTTCCCTGTTTCCGCTTTTGTCACCGCTCCCGCCGTTCTCCTCGTCTTCGTCGCTGGTGTTGTCGTCGTCGTCGCTGCCGCCTCGGCCGCCTCGGCCGCCGTCGTCGTCATCGCTGCTGCCTCAGTCGTCGTCGTCGCTGCCGCCTCAGCCGCCGCCGCCTCAGCCGCCGCCGTCGTCGCTGCCGCCTCAGCCGCCTCAGCCGCCGCCGTTGTCGCCGCCGTTGTCGCTGCCGCCTCAGCCGCCTCCTCCGCCACCGTCTCTGTCACCGCAGCCGCCGTCGCTGTCACCGCAGCTGCCGTTGCTGCTGTCATCGTCGCCGCCGCTGCCACCTCCATTGGCGTTGGCATCCTCTCCATTCTCTTTTCTTCTCCTTCACTTAGCACTGTAGCTGCCGGCGTTTCCATGTCTCTCTCCAGCGCTCCCTCAACCAGCATCTCCGCCTCTGCTGTCAAGCCGCCCCCCAGCACCGCCTCAGCCTGCATCGGCAATGGGCCGCGATCGCCCCTTTCATTCTCCTCACACTCTCTGGCGTAGTGGCCTTGCTCGCCACATTTAAAGCACTTAAACTCCGGGCAATCTCGGATAATGTGGCCGGGCTGGATGCACAATCTGCATACCTTCCTCTGGCGGTCGTGTAGCACCCGAAAGTGTTCTTCCCCCTGGAGGGTCTCAAACTTAGTTGCAAATGGTAGGGAGCGGACTTTTTCGTTGAAGCGCACCTTTAGGTAGCGTGTTCCGTCTGCAATGTCGGTGCCTGGCCACATGCGCCTTCTGATGGTGGACACTGCCTGAACTCCCCATTCCTCCAGCTTCTTCAGGATCACCTCATCTTCAATGTACACTGGAAGGCCAAGGAACGAGACGACGAGCTCGTCATTACGAATTTCTGACGCTATAATCTTATTGGTCTTCAATGTGATGCCGTCCAGCAGACGGTCCTTTCCTTTTTTGTCTTCTGTAGTAACTTCGAATTTTGTCAGGGATTTTTGGCGGCATCCCACCACTCGTCCACATTCTTCTCTAATTTTCTTACATATCTCCATCATCGTTACTTTTTCCTGTCCTACTACTTCCACTGCCACTGTTAATTGTCTTTCATACTTGTTGTCTGCATTTGTTGTCTCGTCCACGCTTTTCTTCTCTGCTCGCTCCATTTTCCCTCTTATAGGCCCCGGCATCATTTGACACCCACCCCCCCCAGCCGCGGTTGGTGGTGGTGGGGGCGTGGGGTTGCTTCGTACAAGTATTACGTTTTAGGCGGAAATTTGGAAAAAATTCTTCAAAAGAAATCGGAAGACAGGGAGTACACACTCAGGGTTGCCTCTTGTTTGCTCACACTCTCACCTGCACTCAATCACCAATCAGTGATCGGGCGTTTTAAGGGTAGTATGGCCGTAAGCTGCCAGGTCAACTGAAAAGATCCTATTTGAAGGTGACGCAGGCCAAACTAGACTCCAGCAAAAAGTGTCAAACAGCGCCCTCTGCTGTCAGGCAAGAGCAGAAACAATAAAAAGCTTACAGCACCTGGTATTCCCAGGCGGTCTCCCATCCAAGTACTAACCAGGCCCGCCCCTGCTTAGTTTCCGAGATCGGACGAGATCGGGCGTTTTCAGGGTAGTATGGCCGTAAGCCGCCAGGTCAACTGAAAAGATCCTATTTGAAGGTGACGCAGGCCAAACTAGACTCTGGCAAACAGTGTCAAACAGCGCCCTTTGCTGTCAGGCAAGAGCAGAAACCATAAAAAGCTTACAGCTCCTGGTATTCCCAGGCGGTCTCCCATCCAAGTACTAACCAGGCCCGCCCCTGCTTAGCGTCCGAGATCGGACGTTTTCAGGGTAGTATGGCCGTAAGCTGCCAGATCAACTGAAAAAATCCTATTTGAAGGTGACACAGGCCAAACTAGACTCCAGCAAAAAGTGTCAAACAGCGCCCTCTGCGGTCAGGCAAGAGCAGAAACCATATAAAGCTTACAGCACCTGGTATTCCCAGGCGGTCTCCCATCCAAGTACTAACCAGGCCCGCCCCTGCTTAGCTTCCGATATCGGACGAGATCGGGCTTTTTCAGGATAGTATGGCCGTAAGCTGCCAGATCAACTGAAAAGATCCTATTTGAAGGTGACGCAGGCCAAACTAGACTCTGGCAAAAAGTGTCA
>NC_080478.1:3495620-3498120 GCF_030265055.1 Doryrhamphus excisus
GTAAGCTGCAAGATCAACTGAAAAGATCCTATTTGAAGGCGACGCAGGCCAAACTAGACTCTGGCAAAAAGTGTCAAACAGCGCCCTTTGCTGTCAGGCAAGAGCAGAAACCATAAAAAGCTTACAGCACCTGGTATTCCCATGCGGTCTCCCATCCAAGTACTAACCAGGCCCGCCCCTGCTTAGTTTCCGAGATCGGACGAGATCGGGCGTTTTCAGGGTAGTATGGCCGTAAGCTGCCAGGTCAACTGAAAAGATCCTATTTGAAGGTGACGCAGGCCAAACTAGACTCTGGCAAACAGTGTCAAACAGCGCCCTTTGCTGTCAGGCAAGAGCAGAAACCATAAAAAGCTTACAGCTCCTGGTATTCCCAGGCGGTCTCCCATCCAAGTACTAACCAGGCCCGCCCCTGCTTAGCGTCCGAGATCGGGCGTTTTCAGGGTAGTATGGCCGTAAGCTGCCAGATCAACTGAAAAGATCCTATTTGAAGGTGACGCAGGCCAAACTAGACTCCAGCAAAAAGTGTCAAACAGCGCCCTCTGCTGTCAGGCAAGAGCAGAAACCCTATAAAGCTTACAGCACCTGGTATTCCCAGGCGGTCTCCCATCCAAGTACTAACCAGGCCCGCCCCTGCTTAGCTTCCGAGATCGGACGAGATCGGGCTTTTTCAGGATAGTATGGCCGCAAGCTGCCAGATCAACTGAAAAGATCCTATTTGAAGGTGACGCAGGCCAAACTAGACTCTGGCAAAAAGTGTCAAACAGCGCCCTTTGCTGTCAGGCAAGAGCAGAAACCATAAAAAGCTTACAGCACCTGGTATTCCCAGGCGGTCTCCCATCCAAGTACTAACCAGGCCCGCCCCTGCTTAGCTTCCGAGATCGGGCGTTTTCAGGGTAGTATGGCCGTAAGCTGCCAGGTGAACTGAAAAGATCCTATTTGAAGGTGACGCAGGCCAAACTAGACTCCAGCAAAAAGTGTCAAACAGCGCCCTCTGCTGTCAGGCAAGAGCAGAAACCATAAAAAACTTACAGCTCCTGGTATTCCCAGGCGGTCTCCCATCCAAGTACTAACCAGGCCCGCCCCTGCTTAGCGTCCGAGATCGGGCGTTTTCAGGGTAGTATGGCCGTAAGCTGCCAGGTCAACTGAAAAGATCCTATTTGAAGGTGACGCAGGCCAAACTAGACTCTGGCAAACAGTGTCAAACAGCGCCCTTTGCTGTCAGGCAAGAGCAGAAACCATAAAAAGCTTACAGCTCCTGGTATTCCCAGGCGGTCTCCCATCCAAGTACTAACCAGGCCCGCCCCTGCTTAGCGTCCGAGATCGGGCGTTTTCAGGGTAGTATGGCCGTAAGCTGCCAGATCAACTGAAAAGATCCTATTTGAAGGTGACGCAGGCCAAACTAGACTCCAGCAAAAAGTGTCAAACAGCGCCCTCTGCTGTCAGGCAAGAGCAGAAACCATAAAAAGCTTATAGCACCTGGTATTCCCAGGCGGTCTCCCATCCAAGTACTAACCAGGCCCGCCCCTGCTTAGCTTCCAAGATCGGACGAGATCAGGCGTTTTAAGGGTAGTATGGCCGTAAGCTGCCAGGTCAACTGAAAAGATCCTATTTGAAGGTGACGCAGGCCAAACTAGACTCCAGCAAAAAGTGTCAAACAGCGCCCTCTGCTGTCAGGCAAGAGCAGAAACAATAAAAAGCTTACAGCACCTGGTATTCCCAGGCGGTCTCCCATCCAAGTACTAACCAGGCCCGCCCCTGCTTAGTTTCCGAGATCGGACGAGATCGGGCGTTTTCAGGGTAGTATGGCCGTAAGCTGCCAGGTCAACTGAAAAGATCCTATTTGAAGGTGACGCAGGCCAAACTAGACTCTGGCAAACAGTGTCAAACAGCGCCCTTTGCTGTCAGGCAAGAGCAGAAACCATAAAAAGCTTACAGCTCCTGGTATTCCCAGGCGGTCTCCCATCCAAGTACTAACCAGGCCCGCCCCTGCTTAGCGTCCGAGATCGGACGTTTTCAGGGTAGTATGGCCGTAAGCTGCCAGATCAACTGAAAAAATCCTATTTGAAGGTGACACAGGCCAAACTAGACTCCAGCAAAAAGTGTCAAACAGCGCCCTCTGCGGTCAGGCAAGAGCAGAAACCATATAAAGCTTACAGCACCTGGTATTCCCAGGCGGTCTCCCATCCAAGTACTAACCAGGCCCGCCCCTGCTTAGCTTCCGATATCGGACGAGATCGGGCTTTTTCAGGATAGTATGGCCGTAAGCTGCCAGATCAACTGAAAAGATCCTATTTGAAGGTGACGCAGGCCAAACTAGACTCTGGCAAAAAGTGTCAAACAGCGCCCTTTGCTGTCAGGCAAGAGCAGAAACCATAAAAAGCTTACAGCACCTGGTATTCCCAGGCGGTCTCCCATCCAAGTACTAACCAGGCCCGCCCCTGCTTAGCTTCCGAGATCGGGCATTTTCAGGGTAGTATGGCCGTAAGCTGCCAGGTGAACT
>NC_080478.1:3500620-3503120 GCF_030265055.1 Doryrhamphus excisus
GTGACGCAGGCCAAACTAGACTCTGGCAAACAGTGTCAAACAGCGCCCTTTGCTGTCAGGCAAGAGCAGAAACCATAAAAAGCTTACAGCTCCTGGTATTCCCAGGCGGTCTCCCATCCAAGTACTAACCAGGCCCGCCCCTGCTTAGCGTCCGAGATCGGGCGTTTTCAGGGTAGTATGGCCGTAAGCTGCCAGATCAACTGAAAAGATCCTATTTGAAGGTGACGCAGGCCAAACTAGACTCCAGCAAAAAGTGTCAAACAGCGCCCTCTGCTGTCAGGCAAGAGCAGAAACCATAAAAAGCTTATAGCACCTGGTATTCCCAGGCGGTCTCCCATCCAAGTAGTAACCAGGCCCGCCCCTGCTTAGCTTCCGAGATCGGACGAGATCAGGCGTTTTAAGGGTAGTATGGCCGTAAGCTGCCAGGTCAACTGAAAAGATCCTATTTGAAGGTGACGCAGGCCAAACTAGACTACAGCAAAAAGTGTCAAACAGCGCCCTCTGCTGTCAGGCTAGAGCAGAAACCATAAAAAGCTTACAGAACCTGGTATTCCCAGGCGGTCTCCCATCCAAGTACTAACCAGGCCCGCCCCTGCTTAGCTTCCGAGATCGGACGAGACCGGGCGTTTTCAGTGTAGTATGGCCGTAAGCTGCCAGGGCAACTGAAAAGATCCTATTTGAAGGCGACGCAGGCCAAACTAGACTCCAGCAAAAAGTGTCAAACAGCGCCCTCTGCTGTTAGGCAAGAGCAGAAACCATAAAAAGCTTACAGCACCTGGTATTCCCAGGCGGTCTCCCATTCAAGTACTAACCAGGCCCGCCCCTGCTTAGCCTCTGAGATCGGACGAGATCGGGCGTTTTCAAGGTAGTATGGCCGTAAGCTGCCAGGTCAACTGAAAAGATCCTATTTGAAGGTGACGCAGGCCAAACTAGACTCCAGCAAAACATGTCAAACAGCGCCCTCTGCTGTCAGGCAAGAGCAGAAACCATAAAAAGCTTACAGCACCTGGTATTCCCAGGCGGTCTCCCATCCAAGTACTAACCAGGCCCGCCCCTGCTTAGCTTCCGAGATCGGGCGTTTTCAGGGTAGTATGGCCGTAAGCTGCCAGGTCAACTGAAAAGATCCTATTTGAAGGTGACGCAGGCCAAACTAGACTCCAGCAAAACATGTCAAACAGCGCCCTCTGCTGTCAGGCAAGAGCAGAAACCATGAAAAGCTTACAACACCTGGTATTCCCAGGCGGTCTCCCATCCAAGTACTAACCAGGCCCGCCCCTGCTTAGCTTCCGAGATCGGACGAGATCGGGCGTTTTCAGGGTAGTATGGCCGTAAGCTGCCACATCAACTGAAAAGATCCTATTTGAAGGCGACGCAGGCCAAACTAGACTCCAGCAAAAAGTGTCAAACAGCGCCCTCTGCTGTCAGGCAAGAGCGGAAACCATAAAAAGCTTACAGCACCTGGTATTCACAGGCGGTCTCCCATCCAAATACTAACCAGGCCCGCCCCTGCTTAGCTTCCGAGATCGGGCGTTTTCAGGGTAGTATGGCCGTAAGCTGCCAGGACAACTGAAAAGATCTTATTTGAAGGCGACGCAGGCCAAACTAGATCCAGCAAAAAGTGTCAAACAGCGACCTCTGCTGTCAGGCTAGAGCAGAAACCATAAAAAGCTTACAGCACCTGGTATTCCCAGGCGGTCTCCCATCCAAGTACTAACCAGGCCCGCCCCTGCTTAGCTTCCGAGATCAGACGAGATCGGGCGTTTTCAGGGTAGTATGGCCGTAAGCTGCCAGGTCAACTGAAAAGATCCTATTTGAAGGTGACGCAGGCCAAACTAGACTCCAGCAAAACATGTCAAACAGCGCCCTCTGCTGTTAGGCAAGAGCAGACACCATGAAAAGCTTACAGCACCTGGTATTCCCAGGCGGTCTCCCATCCAAGAACTAACCAGGCCCACCCCTGCTTAGCTTCCGAGATCGGGCGTTTTCAGGGTAGTATGGCCGTAAGCTGCCAGGACAACTGAAAAGATCTTATTTGAAGGCGACGCAGGCCAAACTAGATCCAGCAAAAAGTGTCAAACAGCGCCCTCTGCTGTCAGGCTAGAGCAGAAACCATAAAAAGCTTACAGCACCTGGTATTCCCAGGCGGTCTCCCATCCAAGTACTAACCAGGCCCGCCCCTGCTTAGCTTCCGAGATCGGACGAGATCGGGCGTTTTCAAGGTAGTATGGCCATAAGCTGCCAGGTCAACTGAAAAGATCCTATTTGAAGAAGACGCAGGCCAAACTAGACTCCAGCAAAAAGTGTCAAACAGCGCCCTCTGCTGTCAGGCAAGAGCAGAAACCATAAAAAGCTTACAGCACCTGGTAATCCCAGGCGGTCTCCCATCCAAGTACTAACCAGGCCCGCCCCTGCTCAGCTTCCGAGATCGGACGAGATCGGGCGTTTTCAGGGTAGTATGGCCGTAAGCTGCAAGGGCAACTGAAAACATCCTATTTGAAGG
>NC_080478.1:3535620-3540620 GCF_030265055.1 Doryrhamphus excisus
ACGCAGGCCAAACTAGACTCCAGCAAAAAGTGTCAAACAGCGCCCTCTGCTGTCAGGCAAGAGCAGAAACCATAAAAAGCTTACAGCACCTGGTATTCCCAGGCGGTCTCCCATCCAAGTACTAACCAGGCCCGCCCCTGCTTAGCTTCCGAGATCGGACGAGATCGGGCATTTTCAGGGTAGTATGGCCGTAAGCTGCCAGGTCAACTGAAAAGATCCTATTTGAAGGTGACGCAGGCCAAACTAGACTACAGCAAAAAGTGTCAAACAGCGCCCTCTGCTGTCAGGCAAGAGCAGAAACCATAAAAAGCTTACAGCACCTGGTATTCACAGGCGGTCTCCCATCCAAGTACTAACCAGGCCCGCCCCTGCTTAGCTTCCGAGATCGGGCGTTTTCAGGATAGTATGGCCGTAAGCTGCCAGGACAACTGAAAAGATCCTATTTGAAGAAGACGCAGGCCAAACTAGACTCCAGCAAAAAGTGTCAAACAGCGCCCTCTGCTGTCAGGCAAGAGCAGAAACCATAAAAAGCTTACAGCACCTGGTAATCCCAGGCGGTCTCCCATCCAAGTACTAACCAGGACCGCCCCTGATTAGCTTCCGAGATCGGACGAGATCGGGCGTTTTCAGGGTAGTATGGCCGTAAGCTGCAAGGGCAACTGAAAAGATCCTATTTGAAGGCGACGCAGGCCAAACTAGACTCCAGCAAAAAGTGTCAAACAGCGCCCTCTGCTGTCAGGCAAGAGCAGAAACCATGAAAAGCTTACAGCACCTGGTATTCCCAGGCGGTCTCCCATCCAAGTACTAACCAGGCCCGCCCCTGCTTAGCTTCCGAGATCGGACGAGATCGGGCGTTTTTTTTTTTTTTTTTTTTTTTTTTTTATTATTGAACATACCACAGTACGTCACAGATATGCATACATCAACATACTATATACACAATTATTCCATTCTTTCATGTTATTACACGTCCACATTGACAACTCTCAGTCCAGGCACAGCCTGTTTGTCCAAGATTTTTTTTTTTTTTTTTTTTTTTTTTTTTTCTTTTTTTTTCTTTCATTCCCCTTCTGTAGGTTGAGAGTTTTTTTTTTTTTTTTTTTTTTTTTTTTTTTTTTTTTCCCTCTCCTATAGGTTGAACACAATTTTGTTATTGTCTGCTATCAAGATCAGACCGCTCCCTTCTATGAAGGAGCTCTCGAACTTTTCTTGGTCAGCGGTCCGGCATAATGACACATCCCTCCTTACAATAGCTTCAAAATATGTCCATACGGGTATTTTTTTTTTTTCGAACTTTGCAAGGTTCCGCCTCATCCAGATAGCGTACCTGGCGTGGCTCAACATGAAGTTCCATAGGTTGATGTTCACCCCTTGCTGGCCTCCTCTGTGGCCGAGCAGGAGTTCTTCCTTCCATCTCACGGTTCGGGTGAAGTCGCTTTTCCAATTCCTCTCCATTGTACCTTTTAGTCTATCCACAAATACATTCAGTTCTTTACAGTTCACAAATAAGTGCAGCAGGCTTTCCACCTCGCTGCCGCACACATTACACTCCCTTCCTACGTTTTTATTGATTTGGTGTATTACTTCGTTTGTGTATATCCTATTATGTTTTATTTTGAAGTCCAGGTCGGCGCATTCCTGATTGTTGTATTTACAGTTTCCCATCACCCATATGTCCTGTCCTTTTATGTGGCTGAACACTTTCGGCCAGAGGAGCTCAGCGGTTGGCCTTTTAAAGGCCTTGCTCACAAGGGCCCAATAGAGTGTTTTCACTGTGCATGTTTTTATGTTGATCTCTTTTTCTTTGGTTTTTAGCATAGTTCCAGGTAGCTCATCTGTTTCTTTACCTGTTTCTTGGCTATTTACGTGCCTTTGCCAAGCTTTTGGGATGGCCATCTTTATTTTATTGTATTCGTTCTTTATTGTTCTTTCCGGTATTTCATCGTCATATTCGTGTACACTGTCTATAATGGCTTGCTCCCTCAGGAAGCCCGGTATGACCTCATATACAAAGTCTTTAATTTGTCTTAGTCCTGCTGAAAAGAAGACTTTGTTATACAGTACTTTTCCTTCCTTTACGATCTGGGGGTTTTGAAAGACCGGCTGGCTCATCACTTTGTTTTTTGTGTGGTTTGTGTACACAAAGTCATGCACAAGCCTACCCCAGGCCTCCATGACTTCTTTAAAGAAGGTGGGGGTGCCCTCGTGCAGCCTCCCTCTCAGGTCCATCAGTAGGCTGTATTGCCCACACCGTCCATATTTGAAGAGGGTCTCTCGGAAGAAGGGCTTCCACCCACAGTCTGTTTCTCCCTGCAAATATTTTATCACCATCCTGGTTCTGATTGCCGCTTTTTTGGTCTGTAAGTCCACCAGTTTTAGTCCGCCCTCTTTATACTGTCCTATCAGGGTTTTTTGTGCAATGCGCACGCCTTTCCCCTCCCACAGGAAGTCGCATATGGTTCTCTCTGCTTCGGCCGCTGCCCACTGGGGCAGGCTCACCACTCCCAGGGCATATACCAGTTTGGACATTAACAGAGAGTTTATGATGACCACCCTCCCTTTTAGGGTCAGCTTTCGTGCTCTCCATCTGTTTACGGTCTGTTTGATCTTGTTTAAGGTTCCCGTCCATGTCAAGTTGGTCGCTTGTTTGTCGTTTGCGCCTATATATATGCCGATGATCTTTATGCAGTCTTGTGCCTCCTTAAACGGCAGATCGCATTTCTGTCCCTCAAAGTTGCCGATGTATAAAATCTCGGACTTGTCCATATTAATTTTTGCGCCCGCTGCCCTCCCGTATTTTTCCACGCATCCCATTGCATTGCGCACATCCTCGGCGTCTTTCAGAGTCAGGGTTGTGTCATCCGCGTATTGGTGGATGACGCTCCGGCCTCCTCCCGGTATCGCCACTCCCTTTATTTCTCCGGTGGTTTTTATGAGAGCGGCGAGGGGTTCTACCGCAATGGTGAATAGCGGGGCGGATAGCGGGCAGCCTTGTCTCACCGATCTCGTCAGGGGGAAGGTGTCTGTCATTGTGCCATTTATTTTCACGCAACTTCTCGCCTGCCCGTACAGCAGCTGCAGCCATCGTAGCATCCTTTTGCCCACCCCTACTTTTTGCATCGTCTTCCATATGAAAGGGTGCTCCACCCTGTCGAAGGCTTTATTTAAGTCTAGGCTGATCACTATCCCGCTTTCTTCCTTCATGTGTTCCACCACGTTTTGCACGGTTCTCACTGTGTCTGTGATATCTCTTCCCGGCACACTGTACGCCTGGGTGGGTGAGATAATTTCTTTTAAGACTCCTTTTAGCCTGTTTGCTAACACTTTGGCGAGTATTTTATAATCCACATTTAGCAGGCTTATTGGCCTGTAGTTCTCTAGTTTTTCCCTGTCGCCTTTTTTGTGGATGAGGGTGATGATGCCCGTGGCCATAGAGGTCGGCATCTCTCCCCTCTCCTCCATGCGTTGGTATACTTTGTGCAGCATGGGTGCCAGCGTAACGGTGAATGCTTTGTACAATTCGGCCGTAAGGCCGTCGCTTCCGGGACTTTTGCGGGGCTGCAGTTCTTTAATTGCTTTTTCTATATCCGCTATGCGTATGTCTCTTTCACAGGCGCGTCTTCCGGCCTCGGTCACCTTTGCGGTGACTCTTTCTATGATCTCATCTGCGCTTTGTTCGTTGATTTGGCCTCCTGTGAAGAGGTCTGCATAGTAGTCTCTCGTGATTTCGAGGATTTCAACAAAATCTGAGGTTGTTTGGCCCCTTTTGTCTTCTAGTTGTTTTATGTACATTTTCCTCTGTTTTTCTTTCTCAAGGTTTAAGAAGAAACTGGTGTACTTTTCGCCCTTTGCTGCCCAAAGCGCTTTACTTCTGATGATTGCGCCTTCGCACCTTTCTTTTTCGTATACGGCCAGTTCCTTTTTTAATTGGATGTATTTTTCGATGTTATATTGTGGTATTTCTTCTATCTTTTTTTCCTCTATTGCTATTTTGCTTTCCAGCATTACTCTGTTTTCGTTGTCTATTTGCTTTTTCCGTTTGGCAAATTTTATGCTCTGCTTTTTGATGAAAGTCTTTATCGTCTCCCATCCTTGGATGGCATCGTCCTCCATCAACTCCTGCACAAGTTCACTTTGGAGCAGGGTGGTTATCTTATTTTTGTATGCCGGGTCTTGTACTAGCGAGGAGTTGAGGCACCAGGTTCCCCCGCCCTTCCCCTCCCCTTTGGGCCCTAAGGTTAATGTCATGATAGCGTGGTCGCTTAATTCTGTAAACTCCCACTTCAGTTTGCGTACATGTCCTATAATTTCTTCCTTTGCAATACACAGGTCTATTCTACTCTGTTTCAGTTTTTTCCGCACTACCTGTTTTCTTGTATACCCTCTTTTGTTGGGGTTGTCGTTCCTCCACACGTCAACAAGGTTTTTGTCTTTTAGCAGGCTGAGTAGGGCTGCTCGGGAGACATCGGGTTTGAAGGTGGAGGCGCTGCAAGCGTCCATCCTGGTGCAGCGTACGTTAAAGTCCCCTACCAGCAGCGTGTTTGGTATGCATAAGGGGCCCAGCCATTCGAAGAAAGCCTTCCTTTCGATTTCATTATTCGATGCGTAGATGTTTATCAGCCTGTATTTTATTTTGGCCCGCATGAAGTCTACAATTAGCGCTCTTCCTTCGCTGTTTGTTTGTATTTGGACCGCATTTTCAACGCAGTTCTCTTTTAGGAGTATGGCTACGCCGCATGACTTTTGTGTCTTGTTGTTAACGAATATCGGCCCTGTCCATCTCTTTCGTATTTCCGGGAGGAGTTCGTTTGTCCATCTTGTCTCTTGCAAGCATACTATGTCCGCGTCTAGTCTGTGTAGTGCTCTTTCAAGTTTGTTCATATTTCTGACGCCGTTTATGTTTAAATTTGAAATTGTCACGGCGTTCATTATCTTTTGTGGGTGGGAATTATCTACCTTACATTCTATACAGTTTTCTCTCTTTTTTCCTCTTGTAACTT